>NC_141041.1:10490000-10622500 GCF_052040795.2 Danio rerio
GCAATTTTTTTTCGATAGTCTACAGAAAAAACCATTGTTATACAATAACTTGGCAAATTACCCTAACCTGCCTCGTTAACCTAATTAACCTAGTTAAGCCTTTAAATGTCACTTTAAGCTGAATAGAGATGTTTTAAAAAAATATGTAGCAAAATATTATTTACTGTTATATTGGAAAAATTTAAAAAAAAATCAGTTATTAGAAATGAGTTAGTAAAGCCATTATGTTTAGAAATATGTTGAAACAACCTTCCCTTTATTAAACAGAAATTGGGGGAAAAAATAAAAAGGGGCGCTAATAATTCAGGGAGGCTAATAATTCTGACTTCAACTGTGTGTGTGTGTGTGTTTGTGTGTGTGTGTGTGTGTGTGTGTGTGTGTGTGTGTGTGTGTGTGTGTGTATATATATATATATATATATATATATATATATATATATATATATATATATATATATATATATATATATATATATATATATATATATATATATATATACTCTCACACACACACACACAAGCATTTCTAAACATAATAGTTTTAATAACTCATTTCTAATAACTTATTTATTTTTTTCTTTGCCATGATGACAGCACTTTGTTTTACTAGATATTTATCAAGACACTTCTGTACAGCTTAAAGTGACATTTAAAGGCTTAATTAGGTCCATTAGGATAATTAGGCAGGTTTGGGTAATTAGGCAAGTTATGGTATACTGATGGTTTGTTCTGTAGACTAACGAGAGAGAAAAAAATAGCTTTAAGTGGCTAATAAATTTGTAAGTTTAAAAACTTAAAACTGCTTTTATCCTAGCCAAAATAAAGTAAATAAGGCTTTCACCAGAAGAAAAAAAAACATTATCTGACATGCTATGAAAATTTCCTTGCTCTGTTAAACATCATTTGGGAAATATTTAGAAAAAGAAAAACTAATTAAAAAGGGGGCTAATAATTCTGACTTTAACAATGTACACACACACACACACACACACACACACACACACACACACACACATATATATATATATATATATATATATATATATATATATATATATATTTTTTTTTTTTTTTTTTTTTTTTTTTTTTAAATAATTTTTTTAGGAAAATATGATTGTGTGAAATTCTTTAGGATTTGTTTAATTCTCTGCAGTTTGAAATCAGCTGACATGTAAACAAGCATCGCTGTGTTTAATTGTTTTTATTTTGAAGTTATATAACTCACTAATAATACATAAAATATCATGCAAATGTTTGTCACCTTCTTTTTCGATAGTTGCAGGTAAAAAACAGACCATTTTTTTGGATTCTACAGCAGAAATTATCATCAGCAAACAGTCATCCTTTAAATGGAAGTCATATCGTATGTATTGAAAGTCTATTTAATGTTGAATTTATTCAGTAAAACTTCAGATCCTTAAAACAAAAAAAGTAACAACTTGATATGATTAAAACATTTTTGTTTTAAATTATGGATGTTTGAAGAAGGGGATTTTCCCAACTCGTCTAAGATAAAAAAGAGCAGGTGCAAAACCATCTAGCACAAAACACCACAAGCTCAACATGCTCACTTCTTCAACATCTCTTTGCAGCATAATATTAAGGAATCTTGAGAGAATAAATGGAACAAAAACAATAAGCATGGTAACCATTGATAATACAATAATCTTGAACGCTCTTCTCTTCATTTGGTTTTCCTCTTTCTCCTTCTTTCTCTCTCCTGGTCCTGACTGCTTCAGAGCTCTGAGAACAGCCACAAGACAAAACAACTGGACAGAGAGAAAGAGGAGGAACTGAATGAATGAAAGCCCCATGAAGATGTTGAATGAATTTAGGAACACCCAGAAAAAACAAGATCCAAGACCTATTATCCAGGCCGCAGCACAGCAGATCACTCTATATCTGAGAGGTTTGTACTTCAGAAAGGTTACAGGATGAACCACTGCCAGGTAACGCTCAACACACATCAGACACTGAAACACAGGACGGATGGTGATGATGTTTCCTACTAGAAACTTCAGTACTGTGATTTGCACTGATTTGTGGTCATTTCCGTTGACTATCTTCCCCAAGGAAATTGCAGCAAAAAGACAAAAAATGATCTCGGAAAATGACATGTTGAGGATGAAGATCTCTGACGCAACTCTATCTTCCGATCCTGTGACGATGAGCCATATGACATAAGAGTTTGTAGGGAGAACAATGAGAAGACTGAAAGTCCATACACAAATGTATGCCGTGGTCAGTCCTGCCGTTAGGTTGGCGGATGAGTTCGTCTCACATGTTGTGTTCACAAAAGAGCAGTTCATTTCTGTACTTCTCTCTAAATTGATTTATTAATATATATATATATATATATATATATATATATATATATATTTTTTTTTTTTTTTTTTTTTTTTTCTAATTTCTGTTCAGTCCCAATGTGATGCTAGGAAACCTGCAAATCATTACAAACCAAGTTAAAGTAGACAAATCAATGCTCTGGTGTTTCGCTGCAGTATTACTGTGTGTAAAAAGGGTCATCTTTCTTAGAAATGGACAATGTAATTGATAAAAATACATTTAACAATTTAATGTCATTATTTCATTTGAATGTATTTTGTTTTTAACCTTGTAAAAAATTCTATGAAGTACATTGAAAAAAATAATTTCTGCTAAATTGTTGCAAACAATTTATATAGGTTGATTTTTAAACCTAAAACCTATTTTAATTTTTTTTTTTCCCAAATTATATTTATTGGGTTTTGTTGACTACAGAACAAAAGAACTACAACAGAACAAAATACATTTAAATAAATAAAAAGTGTAAAATCATCTATTAAAAATTTATATGTAAAGAAATTACATAAATCCAAACAACAACAGTACATAATAAAAATAAATAAATAAAAACAATGGTCAGCTTATTTGTATTTGGCTTTTCACAGCTTTCCAGTGTTACTGTTTAAACAAATTTGTTAATTAATGCTGAAATGTAAGACATCTACAAGACACCAAGGGTTTGAAAGCTCAAACATCAAAAATTGTTGCATGGTCCACCTGGTTCAAAAAGTGTTGATATTTTATAAACACCTTGTAATTTCCCTTTAATAGTGTCTGTCAGCTTCTCCAGAGCGAGATTACTAGTCATTTCTTTAATCCACTGGCCACATAATGGCTTTTGAGTTTTTTCCTATTTAAAGCAATAAGATGCTTCACTTGGAGGAAACTAAAATCTAATAGTTTGCGTTTGCTTGTGTTCAGATCCAGGTTTACAGGGTATATATGAAACAAACTTAATTTGGGAAACAAATGTACATTGCACTTTACACAACTATCAGGAATATTTGGGTGAAATCTATGCAGTTTAGCTAGTGTAATGTAAGTTCGTAGAAGCCATTTAGATTGCAGTAATTTACAACTTGTGTTACTACTATAATTTAGGGCAAATACACAAGAATCTATCCATTCTTCTTTAGATATGTCTTCTTGAAGATAATTTTTCCATGCTGATAAGTATGATGAGTTCTCTGTTGATCCCTTTGAGAGTATATTATAAAACAATGATAGGTTACCCCTATCTCTTAAATGTTTTAGAGTGTGATCCTTTATAACAGATATTTTTTAATAAGTTTTTATTTTTCAACAAATTAAATTGAATAATGTTCAACCTAATTTGTTTGTTTAAAATCAGCCCAAATAAATAGTTTACAACCGCTTAACTTAAAAAAGTGTAAACCCAAAGAATCAGCTTTGAATACTTTTTTCAGTGAGGTTTAGGGAAGTGTATTACCTTGAGAGCTCAATTTCCAGTCATTCTTCAGAAATCCCACTTCAAATCATGCGCATTGTTACTTTTTACAGATAAATGACATGAAAGATTACTAAGAAATCCTCTGGTATACTGGTAAATATTCCAGGGAAAGCACAGAATGTGAAGTGCTCAGGTTCAACAGAGAAATTCATTCACACCTCTCTACTAATTTATTATAATTCAGTCCTGACATGCAAATAAGCCTGACTCTTCATTCAAATAAATTTGACACCTCATAAATTTTTTTTTTTCAATCCAGTGTCATGTCACAGCAGAATAATACATTCAGATCACTGTTGTAGTGAAATAGCCAAGCTGCTTTGCCAATAGTCTGCTTTTAATGGATACTTTTTTAACAGTTATCGTTTCGCAGACTTTTATACAAACTTACTGTACATTCTTAAGGCCCCAATACTCAGCAAGCATTTTTTTGTGTGTGTGTACTAAAAAGAAGTCTAATAGACGGCTAATTATAGAAGGCTTGGCTAAAACAAGATTAAATGTGGGCTGTTAGTGAACATCTAACCCAGCAGGCACACAACATCATAAGACATTAATATTAGGTTAGATTTAGGTTGTGATGTTAGGTGACCAAAATTCAATGTCTAGCCAGAGTGTAAGGACAACATTATTTTAATGTCCAAAAACGACATCAAATGACATTGGTATTTGGTTGATTTAGGGTTGTTTTCGAAAGTGACCAAAATCCAGCGTCGAGCCAACATCTTAAACCAATGTCATATTGACGTCAAATACTGACATTTTTTCATCAGGTATGGCAACCAAAATCCAACGTCTGATTGACGTCATAGTGGTAACATCCATACAAAGTCAAGCTGTAACATCCTTAGATGCTGATATTTTGCTGATTTTAAGTTAGACGTTGGAGTCAACCTGATTTTCATTTCCAAACAAAATGCCCATGATATTGGCGTACAACGTCAATCTGACGTCATGTTAACCTTCTGTGTCTGCTGGGAATAGACATCTAGATAGACGAGGAAAGCATGACTACACATGTGAAGTCTGTCTAATCTGTCTATTCAATGACTAGTCTAGATTTGCACAGCATATTAAACGTCTATTGAACATCTATTTAAAAATGTGTACTTCACATGAAATATGAGAATAAACTGAAATGATTTTGAACAATCTCCAGCCAAATCCAGCCGGCGCGCTGACATACTGTATAGCACAAACGTGCTCACGGCGACCCGAGTTCAATTCCCCGGCTCGAGGTCTTTTGCCGATCCTTCCCCCTCTCTCCTCCCAGTGCTTTCCTTTTGACTCGCGTGTAACTTGAAGCGCGTCTATCTTGCTGTACACTCAAAAAATGATGTTTGTTGTTTGTTCAAACTACTTATTTAAAATGAACTGAAACAACACAATTCCTGAGTTTTTTTAGGGAGACAACTTAATTGTTTTATGTTTAAACCACTTAAATTTCTAAAAAACTAATAAAGTTAACTTAATTTCTTTATGCTGGCCCAACACAAATTAATTGTGTAGAACCTAGCGTTTTTTACAGTGTATATAAATCACTTTTGTTGACTTGTCGCATGACGGACCTGAGATGCAAATATGATTAAATATTTGTCAGAATTAGCATTTGAATAGGAAATACACCACTCTGGAGATTCCCATTTGAAGACATGAGTATATCACAACTGGTAAATAACTCAAGCATTCATTCAACTGATTAATACAAAGACACAAAGATGTATCAATGTAAATTAAATGCTTAAATGTCATACAAATAATCACTAGGCATTTGCATTTCCACAACAAATTTGTGCTAACCTTTAGCCATGTTTTCTGTTTCTGTTTCAACTGAAAACATGTATAAAGTGCACAAACTATTATTTCACTACTAGAACTCATACTTTTCGCAAAATATATTTGGTTTACCTGTATCACAGTCAACGCACCAATATTTTTAACCTAAGGAAACATAAAAATTGTATTTTCCGAAATTTGGAGTGCAATACAAATGCGCCTAATGAACATAATAACTATGAAGCCCAACAAAACTCAACTGAACAAAAATGGTAAAATAAGACAATTTCACAATTGATAAAATTGACATAAAATACACTATGTGACATGTGACAATCTACTTTTTCCTGAAAGTTATGGTAACTGTTATAAAAATATCAACGATATTCCATTTAAATCTATATTATCTGAATTTGTATAGTAAAATCAAGGAAACATTATTTTTTAAACATGACAACTAGCCCCTTCCCTATTTCCTTATCATTCATTCATTCATTTTCTTGTCAGCTTAGTCCCTTTAATCCAGGGTCACCACAGCGGAATGAACCGCCAACTTATCCAGCAAGCTTTTACACAGCGGATGCCCTTCCAGCCGCAACCCATCTTTGGGAAACATCCACACACACATTCACACACACTCATACACTACGGACAATTTAGCCTACCCAATACACCTGTACCGCATGTCTTTGGACTGTGGAGGAAAGCCACGCGAAGGCAGGGAGAACATGCAAACTCCACACAGAAACACCAACTGAGCCGAGGTGCGACCCAGCGACCTTCTTGCTGTAAGGTGACAGCACTACCTACTGCGCCACTGCCTCGCCTATTTCCTTATCAAATAAAGTTTAAAGCAAGGCATGCACTTTCCAGTTCGGTGAAGATACAGAAAAGCAGGTACAAAACCACACAGAACAAAACAATACAAGCTAAGCATCTTAAATAGAAATGTTTCTCCATGTGTGAGAATATAGTACAATCTTGAGATAATATAAGGGCCAAATATGACTACGGTAGTCAAAGTCATCACAACTATAATATAAAACGCTCTTCTCTTCATGTGGTTTTCCTCTTTCTTTCTCTCTCCTGGTCCTGACAGCTTCAGAGCTCTGAGAACAGCCACAAGACAAAACAATTGAATGGAGAGGAAGAAGATGAACTGGAGAAATGAAGTCCATATGTATATGTTGTAGGACCCTACAGCATGAAACACACAAGATCCTACACCTGCTATCCAGGCCGCAGCGCAACAGGTCACTCTATATCTAAGAGGTTTGTACTTCAGAAAGGTTACAGGATGAACCACTGCCAGGTATCGCTCAAGACAGATCAGACTCTGAAATAGAGGACGGATGGTGGTGATGTCTCCGGTTAAAAATTTGAGTACAAACCAAGAAGCTGGGGTTTGTAGATTTGGTAATACTATCCTCGGCAGGTAAATCAACGAATATAGAGAGAAGATGATTTCACAAACCGAGAGGTTGAGGTTGAATAACTCTAACGCTACTCCTCGACCGGTTCCTGTGATGATCAGCCAGATAATATAGCAGTGAGTCGGAAGAGCAAACAACACATTGAAGCTCAGTACAGAAATCTTGAGAATGACCAGTGGGTTGCTGTGATAACCTGTGAGGTTGTTTGATGGGAACCAATCGCACGCAGCTTCTTCGTCAAAGCAGCTCATCCTTATATTTCTCTACAAACACAAAATATTTTAATGACAATGTAGCTATGTTTCCTTTCAATTATTTGTATGCATATTTGGAATTATTGCATAATATAAAACGCCAAGATGCACACAAATTTTCAATATGCACATTAAAAATAACATAAGGAGGATACACTTTAATCTGATAAGAAAACATAAACTACAATAGAAGCACATTTACCAAATAAATTCCAGCATGCACATCCAAAAAGTGTTGTGATTATGTTTCAACCAGCCTGATTTCACCAGGAAACACAAGTATTTTACGTTTTGTTAGTTTAGTGGCTAGTTCGTATGAATTCGTACGAGTCCAGTTGTATGAAAATGTACGATTTTAAAAAGGAGGCGTGGCACCCAACCCCACCCCTAACCCAAACTGTCATTGGGTGATGAGCAAATACTACTAAATTCTACGAATTAGATCATACAAATTCATATGAGTTAGCCACTAAATCAAAAAGTTACGAATTGCCGTGTGATTGCATTGAAAACAGACCATGTGTTAACTCAAATGGAAGTAATAGGATGGCATTAATAAACAAATCAGAGGATCAACCACATTGTAAAACATCTGAAATGTTGTTTAGGTCATTCTAAAATCTCTCAGCCAAAGTCTGTCATCAAAGTGGTTTAGTATTATTACCTCCAGAACTTTCTTTAGCAACAGTGCTCCCAAAGAATGCCTCACACCTCCAAAAACCCTGGCACGTTCATTGAGTTTCGTCTTCATCAATGTATTTTTTCATTGAATAAAAAATGCACACAATGGGTTTCTTTTTGATATTTGCTGCTAGGTTATCAGAAAGTGATAATAATCTCTTTGACTCAAATGATAGAAAAGTGCTTTATTTACAAATGTTTATTGCAATATTCTAGTTTTGTGCACACATTAAATTCATATCTTTTGATGGAAATAAAGCTTGTGTGAACAAGAAAAACAATGCTGAATTCATTTAAAATATTTACCAAATCTAGTACATAAATTGCATAATTAAAAAGTATGTCATATTCAAATGACAATATGCATTTACTTAAATTTTGTACAGAAGTCTTTACCTTGACAAGTCAATTTTCTGTCATTCTTAAATGTTCAAATCCCATTTAATACAACGCCAATCTCATTCGAACGTCTCGGTACAACTGGTAAATAATCCCCACATCATAAGTCCAGCACTGGCTTGTCAAATAAAGAAATTCATTTGATGTTCATTATATACACACACATTTTACTGAAGTCCTGATATGCAAATGTATAAATAATAAAAAGATGCTACTGTATGCTCAGTCAACTACTCCTCTATTCACCCTTATGTTTGGTAGGCCTGTCGATAATCAATAGGTTTACTTATCGCAGAATACATGGACATGACCTCAATCAGTATTGCTTATACAATAAATATCACCCATCATTACATTATCAGCAAACATTTATGAGCCTGGATGACAAAACCAGTCTTATATTGGACTGGTCAATTTTCTGCAATAGCTTAAAATAAACACGGTATTTTTTTCTTTTATGCCAAAAAATCATAACAATATTAAGATAATCTCCCATAAAATACTTTGTAAATATTTGGTACTGTATCAAAACTGATTTTTTAATTAGTAGTGTGCATTGTTAAGCACTTAATTTAGATATTTCATGGGTGATTTTCTCAATATTATGATTTTTTCAGTGATATTGAGATTTTTAAACATATTTTAAACTGCTGTATCTTGGCTAAATGTTTTCCCATCTTAGCAAACCATACCTTAAAGAGGCTTATTAATTTATTTATTTATCGTTCAGATACAGTAGTATATCTCAATTTCAATATTATCAATATTTTTGACATATTATCGACATGTTATTATTGACAATATTTCATATAACACTATGAAACCCAGCATAACAGATTTTTTTTTTCTTGAAAATAACAGATTTTTTTTTTCTTGAAATTTCTTGAAAAGGAAGGGGTGTGTAGGTAAAAAAATAAAAGAAAAAAGTTTAATGTTTCCTTATGTACATGTAACCTAAAAAGAGTGTGTCTATCTTGATGTATATAAATCACTTTATATAAATCACTTTGTGACATAACAGCACACCTGACATGCAAATAGGATCAAATATCTGTCAGAGTTAACATTTGAATAGAACATAAACCATTTTGGAAATTTTCTTTTTAAGACTTGAATAATTTACATAATACAACTGGTATTTCTTTCACTGATTTATTAAGTAAACACTGATACAAATAAGGCACAAAGGTGTTTGGGAAGCTAGTGTGTAAATATAAATGCATAAATAATATGCAAACAATCACTAGGCACATTTCCATTACGAGTATGCACAAATCTTGAACAATATTTGTATAATAGTTTCAATAGAAGGTAATGATTTGCACTCAATTGCTTCATACTGTTTTTATTCTTACTTTTTCTTACATTTTACGGGTGATAACAGACAAACAGACGTTTTGGCACAAAGCCTTCCTCAGTGTGTGACACATTCTCCAACTCCACCCTTTTATTCCATAGTCAATCACAATGTGCAATTAGTTAAACCGTCCCTCTCATTTCATTATCAATTAATCACACAATAATCTTCCCAGCAATGACAATAAACATTCTTCCCATTTCCGACCTCACTCCACAGAGATAAAGTGCATCAAGCACCATCACTAATCAGGTGTACATCAATACAAAAAAAATTTTAACAGTTGACATTAAAAGTTTTCTACATTTAACACTTACCCAAAAATTAAAAATAACAAGTCTTACCTTCATCTCTACTCTTACAACCAATTATACAGGAGACATTTACCTGCATATTCAAAAACGATTTGCAAGACATACGAAAAAAACTTACATTCAAAAACCATTACTACATAGGAAAACATCATATCAATTATCATTATATTTTAACAATTTACACTACAATATATCATGATCAATTACTCGAAAAATACCTTTTCCTTCCAAAACATAATCTCGCAAGAAAACAGCACATCAAACATCAAGTTTCAGACCTCTCCTTTTCGTTCCAATATCATGGTCAATTACTTGCAAAATACATTTACTTTCAGTAACATTACATAACAAAACAGCACATCAAATATCATCAAGTTTATCAACATTTTCTTTTTCATTACAGTACATCAACCTCTCGAAAAAATACCTTTATCCAAAAAACATTTCACAAAAAAAAAAAAAAAAGACAGCAAATCAATTATCACAGTGTTAACCAATAGTTTCGGTTTCACGTCAATATATCATGATTAACCACATGAAAAAATACCCTTACCTCCTAAAACATTATTTCACAAGAAACATATCAATTAACATTATTCTCCCATTATTATGTTTATTCCGAAGTTCACAAACATTTAAAGAAAAAAATAATAAAAAAATCATTTTTTATTTTTGTCAATAACTTTAACGTTCAAGATTTACAATTCCTAATATCGATTAAATAGCAGATTTGTTAAAGAAACGCAGACAGATCTAGCTCCTCATTCATTCCTTTTGGTGCAAGTGACTTTAATTCATGAATCCATAATAATGATCCATAATGAAAGCTTTTTCCAGATGTATTTACACCAGTAAGATCGTTTGTGGAGAGATTTTAAAGACTTGGAGAAGACCCCCACCTCATCATGCCACAAATTTTCTATGAGTTTGACGCACACCGACGGTTTTAATTTAATACTTATTAATAAGTATTTTAATTAATCTGTTTACAGATGAGAAAAAAAAATATTTCCTTGAATTGTTTACCAAAATCTCAGCTATTGCACCATTTGCATAAATAAAAAAATAATAAAAATAAAAATCAATTATTTTAAGTATGCTTTATTTTAAACTTAAAATACAGAAACTTTTACCATGACACATGAGTCAATTTTACTCCATTCTTTAAAACAACTCAGTCAGTAGCATTACTGAATGCAGGAGGATAAAAATCTTATTTAATCTGATTCCCTTGAGGTAAATGATTATAAGCCCAGCACTGGAGCTGTCAAAGAGAATTAAAATTTATTTTTATATTTTTAATATCCCTGATATATATATATATATATATATATATATATATATATATATATATATATATATATATATATATATATATATATATATATATACATACACACACACACACACGCACACACACACACACACACACACACACACACACACACACACACACTCGGACACACTTTGCTACCATGAAGTCCTAATATGCAAATATGTAGACAATGTACGGAAATGCTACTTCTCTCCCATCTACGCATATTTATTCTTAATCGTAATGGCATATGAGAATTTGCAGTTTTAAAAAGTTTTTGATTTATAGTTATAATTTGTGTTTTTTTATGGAAAATAGGAAGAAAATAAAAAGAATAATGTCCAATTATTCCGTAATGTCCGATGAGGGAAAATGTCCAGGTTACAAGATGTTTTCTTACCAATAATGAATGACAAAATATGGCTAAAATCATTATCAATATCTATTCTTATAATCTAAAATTTATACAAAACAATAGATTAATCCATGAATTAATTTGTTCTCAATAATTTACATGATCTAATGTGATTTACTTTCTAACCCACCAGTCAATCGTTCTATGGAATATGAAAAGGAATCATGTGTTGATTTATGCTCACACCTGGAATGGAAAACTTGTCAAAGAGATTTTTTTTTTATTTGAAAAACAACCTCTACTACATAATCTAACATGAAAAGTATTAAGGATACGTTTAACTTATTTTATATTAAAATAAATATATAATCCAGTAGAATATGAACATTTTGTACTATTGAAGGTAAATTACATGTACTGCATAAAAAACTTTTTTAGTCCATTTTCAGCACAAATTTACTTAAAGGGATAGCTCAAACACAAAATTAAATTTTGCCATCATTTACCCAGCCATCAGTTATTATATGATTTTCTTTCTTGTTCAACACAAAATAATTATTCTTTTTTAAAGCTGGAAACCGGTAACCATTGACTTTGCTCAGTATTTGCTTTTCCATAGTATACATTTTTCAGGTTTCTTCAAGATTCTAGATTGTGTTCAACAAAAAAAAAAAGAAAGTTTTGAAATCGTACTTGACGAAGAGTAAAGCATTGCAAGTAAAAATGTTGGGGAGAACCATTTCCCTTACTACATTAGCCCATTTCACGCAGTGATACTAGTAAATATTTGGAAAATTTCCAGAACAACTTTACCGGTAAATTCAAAAATGCGCTGTTCACACAGGCACGGACCTTCCAGATTTTTTTCTGGAAAAGACCATTCACACATCCATTACAAAATACCAGTAATTTCTAAAATCATTAATGTCCTCTAAACAGCTGCGCTTGTTTTTGTAAACCTAGAAGGGGTCGGGCTTTTCTTGATGGTTTCACTTTTATTTAACGCTTTAGCATTTATGCAGCTGCTTTGTGAGACATCCAAAGGCAGAAGCGCAAACCATAGCTAAAAAGTTACACATGACTACATTACAAGTTCAGTGGATGGATAAGTATTGTCAGCAACTAGTGAAAGTTGAAAACATACGGAGAAACACTTTCGCATGTCGAGATGTACATAATATGTGTGTGTGCTGGCACTCACCGGCTCCTTCACGTGCACAAGCGTCAAGCAACTGAAGCAGAGCTTGAAGGTAAACAGCGGTTTATCATAAGCATTTTATCAATAATTTTTGACTGAGCTGGCATTAAGAATGAACATAGAAACGTTATCTGACTAACATCTAGCAACTAAATGTGTCTGGAATAATATTGAAAGGCTTTCAATTTTGTAAGTGTTCTGATTGGCTAAAGTAGACAACTAACGTCATCGCGTTCTAATTGTGAACACGCTCTTTCCAGCCATTTTCCTTCTGTGTTCACACAGTGCAGTTTTACAGTGCAAATTACCAGTAATGTTACAACTTCTTTTTTCAGGAAAATTGCCGGAATGAATTTACCAGTATTTTCAAAAATTCACATGAACACAGACCCGTAATTTTCACACATAAAATAACCGGCAATTTTCCGGAAAGGTCTGTATGTGTGAAAGGGACTATTCACTTCATGTTGTTACCCTTAAGCAAAAACAATCATACCTGTTTATATCCTAAACAAAAATTAATCTTATGATTTTTCTCCACTTGCAAGTTTGATTTCTTAACTGAGGGAGATGTTTTATGCAGGTTTTAAAAAAGGCAGTTTCCCAGCTCTCCGAAGATAATGAAGAGCTGGTATAAAACCACCCAGCACAAAACAAAACAAGTTAAACAACGTAAAAGGTGTATCTTGCTGTTGACTAAAATAGAAGAGCCCTGTGACAATAAATGGAACAAATACAATGAACATAGTTATGATTGATGTCAAAATCAGATTAAAAGCTCTTCTCTTAATGTCATTTGTCTCTCTTTTTCTCTCTCTTGGTCCTGACTGCTTCAGGGCTCTGAGAACAGCCACAAGACAAAACAACTGGACCAAGAAGAAGACCACAAACTGCAACAAAGAAAAGCACATGAAAATCAGTCTGTATGTCACTATGATGAACATGCAGAACACGCAGGATCCGAGACCCATTATCCAGACCACAACAGAAAAGAAGAGTTTATATCTGAGAGTTTTGTACTTCAGATAGGTTACAGGATGGACCACTGCCAGGTAATGCTCGAAACACCTCAGAACATAAAACAGGGGACGGATGGTGATGATGTTTCCTGTTAAAAACTTCAACAGACTCAAGATCACCGGTTCTTGGAGATTGGAAAATATCTTGAGTAAATAGAGCAACGCATACAGAGAGAAAACTATTCCACAAACCGAGAGATTGAGGTTGAAGAACTCTGATGCAACTCCATTCTCTAATTCTTTGACGATGAGCCATATAACATAGGAGTGTGTAGGAAGACCAAACAGCAGACTGAAACTCAGCACAGAAATCCTGAGATGCATCACTCTTGTGCTTTCATATGCTGTGAGGTTAGTGGAGGTCAAGACCTCACATGTGTGATCTTCAGAAGAACAGTTCATTGCTGCACTTCTCTATTTCAAATTGGTAGCTGTGTGGAACAAATCAAAAGAAAAACGGAAATTATTTTAAATCTTGGTAAAAGTTTTAGATCAAATAAACTGTAGCTATGTTTCCTATTAAAAAAGCATTCATTCATTCATTCATTCATCTTCTGCCGCTTTTCCGGGGCTGGGTCGCGGGGGCAGCAGTCTTAGGGGAGAACCCCAGGCTTCCTTATCCCCAGACACTTTCTCCAGGTCCTCTTCATACACATACACTACGGCCAATTTAGTTAATTCAATTCACCCACACCGCATGTCTTTGGACACTTATTCATTGTCCTATAGCACTTATTCATTGTTGCTCTTAGTTGTGTAAATTGCTTCCTTGTCCTCATTTGTAAGTCGCTTTGGATAAAAGCGTCTGCTAAATGACTAAATGTAAATGTAAATGAATGTGGGGGAAACCGGAGCACCCGGAGGAAACCCACACCAACACGGGGAGAACATGCAAACTCCACATTGAAATGCCAACTGATCCAGCCAGGACTCGAACCAGTAAACTTCTTGCTGTGAGGCGACAGTGCTAACCACTGAGCCACTGTGTCACCTTGTTTACATCCATTCATTCATTCATTCATTCATTTTCTTGTCGGCTTAGTCCCTTTATTAATCCGGGGTCGCCACAACGGAATGAACTGCCAACTTATCCAGCAAGTTTTTACACAGCGGATGCCTTTTCAGCCACAACCCATCTCTGGGAAACATCCACACACACATTCACACACACTCATACACTACGGACAATTTAGCCTACCCAATTAACCTGTACCGCATTTCTTTGGACTGTGAGGGAAACCACCTGGAGGAAACCCACGCAAAGGCAGGAAGAACATGCAAACTCCACACAGAAACGCTAACTGAGCCAAGGTTTGAACCAGCGACCCAACGGCCTTCTTGCTGTGAGGCGACAGCACTACCTACTGCGCCACTGCCTCGTCTGTTCACATCCAATGAGTCATAAAGAACAAAATTGTCACTTCCTAATAAACTGGTGACAAATATTATTTGATGCAGTAGAAGCCACTGTGGGCAATTTTTCCTCAATTACTTGCACTTAAAAAAACGAAGACGGACTGCAATAAACACAATGTAGTTTTTGGAGGTGTGGGATGCTCTTTGGAAGCACAGATGCTCATGAAATTTCTGGAGGATTTAAAAACAACATAGGCTCATTCTGAAAATGTAGCCCTATACACATTTCTGGAAATTGTAAATTATGTAGCCAGAGTTATGTATGGCTGCATTTACATTTTTTAATGAAGGCTACCAGGTGGTATGACGGTGTTACTTTTTACGCTTACCAGCTGACCACTTACCTCCGTATGGATGGATTTTCTGTTGTTACCAGTTTGTCCAGTTAGCTCACCATGTACATCATTGCAGAGAGGAGATGACCACGACAACAGGGTTCGAGTCTGGTGAAAGCAGGTAAGACAAAAACAGAAGCCAAAAAATAAAATAAACAAGTAAATAACAGGGCGAGAATGTGGTAAAACATGGTAAAATCAGGCAAGGACTTTTCTTTTTCTGAATTGCTTTTTAAATTTGTAGATTGGGATTAGGGATATCGGTGGGCAGGTCAATCTATGCTTTTTAAAATACTATTGGTTGGGTTTAGGGAAAGAGGAGGGTGGGTCAGTTGATCGGTCAGTCATTTGACAGCAGCCTCTGGTGGATTTACGAGAGAACAGCAGGCATGAATGGCACTCGCGAAAGAAATTTAAGATCTCAAAACCCTAAACAGCAGCCCCTCGTGGATTCGTGAAAAACAAAAACTGCAAAAAAAAAAAAAAAAAAGCTCCTGGGATGTATTTAATGGTCTCCAGAAATGTATATAGAAGTAGGTTTTCAAAATGAGCCTTGGTTAATTAAAATGAAGTGCTTTGATGACAGACTTTGGCTGAGGGATTTTAGGGATTCATATGTTTTAAAAAGTGGTCGGTTTGCTGGTTTATCTGTTAATGCTGTCTGATCACATTCATTACCACCATCACATGATTTTTTTTTTTTTTTTGTACATTTAGGAAATGTACAAGAATCTTGGTGTTTCCATTCCAACTTGCACATAAAAATAGGTGGATGGAAACATAGCTCGAGTCAAAATGGTTAAAGTTGGCTTAATGTAAGCAAATAAATTTTTTTGTATTGTTTGTTTGCTGTTGTTTACAAGAAATGAGATGGGTGTCAGGTTGTGTATATTAAAACCTATTTAAAAACAGGTATATTGATATTAAATGACTTAAAACATTTTACTCATTATTAGGGCTGTGCAATATATTAAACTGATCAAAATATCAGTGATTTAATAATTTTAAAAAATGCTAAATTATATTTTTGTGCCTGCCACCAGCACAAAATCGAATACCATTTTTTCGGCACATCATGCTAAGTAGTATATGTTGCATACATCTTTGAAACCAAGCTGAGTAAACATGATTTTTTTTGTCCAAAAACCTGTAAAGATTTTAGTATGGATACTGAAATACATTAAGACCAAGACCAGACAATGCTGGTTTTTAACTTTTTTTTAAAGCGCATCACATATTGAATATATTGCATTAATTAACATGCTATCACATTTTTCTTTAGTATCGCACAGCTCTACTCATTACATCTGCCATAATTCTTTTAACATTGAAAGGAATTCATAATAATTAAAAAAAAAAAGAAATGACATTCTAAAATAATAATAATGCTAAAGTTTTTTTTAGATATTACCTTTACTCGATTTTTAAACAATCAGGTTCCATTAGTAAAGTGGAAACAGTTGCAAAAATAAAACAAAACAAAAATAAAAAGTCCAAAAATAAGCTTGTTATTACCAGCACTGCTGTTGTACCTCTAATACTATACAAGGAAAACACACTCTACAAACTGAATATTGCCACCTGATATGCAAATATATCAAAGATGACCAACAAACATATGATGGCGTCTAAGAGCTGTTTTTGTTTTCACCAGCAGGGTACAGACCGAAAAACAAACGTATGGAGTAGGTGGGAGGGTGAGATTTTGAGTAAACAAGCATATAGAGTCAAAACAGTTGGTCAGAGGGGAATTTAATGTCATCTCATCTAGTATAATCAGTAAAACAAACATTTGGACAGATGTATGAGAGAAAACACAAAAATCCATGGACTAATTTTAAGTTTTCAAAGAGGTAAAATATAAAATAAGAGCTAGAATTAGACAAAATGAAAAAAAAAAGTCTTGTGATTAGCACAATATAAATGACTCCCAGTTTTAAAATAACAAAAAAAAAAAATCATGATTGATGATGATGATGATGATGATAAATGTATTCTAAAAGAATACTACTACATGATATTTTAGAAAGGTATCTCCATGGGTAGTTCTTGTGGGTTTCCTCGGGGTGTTCTACTTCTCCCCATAGTAAAAAAGACATACAGTGTGGGTAAATATAGAGATAATAAAAAATAAAAATAAAAAAAATCTGTGTGACAGAGTGTATGGATGCTTTCTGCCATCCATGAATTAGTGTACTTTGTGTGATTGGTTGCAGTTGGAAGGGTATTCACCACAAAATCATGCCAGAGTAATTGTCAGTTCATTTCACAGGGGTGACCCCTGAAAAAGCACACACTAAAGGCCCTGGTATACTTCAAAGAACAAACTGAAATCCTGTTGTCACCAAGGGGGCATGGCAAAGAGCCATGAGAACAGAGCCATGCCAGTAGTGCGAGTATTAATAAGCATCACCTGTTCGCACACCGGTCTCGAGTCTCTCAGAAGAGCGGAGGCTTAAAGTCAAATTGACGACAGAAGAAGACGAGAGAGGATCAGGCCTGGAGTTTAAGTTTGGTTTCAGTTCTGTTGAGGTGGCAGCTGGCCATGAGGGGTTGTTGCTGCCCGTTTGTTTTATTTTTTGTTTATTAAAATTATACAAATGTTAGTCAGTTCTCAGCCTACTTTTTCCTGATGGCCGATCAAGTACATTACAGACATCAATTCGAACAAAATCTGGCCGAAGTTCTTTTTGAGTTCAGTAGTTCAGAAACAGCTCACCAATGAGGGAGAGTTCGTTTTGGCAACTACTTTTGATCTGTGATAATTACGCAATCAGGGTGTGTGTTGAAACTCCGGCTTCTTTTGCAATTCCTTCCCCTGATTTCTTTTTCATTCCATGAGGACTGGGCAAAAGAAAAGATCCAAAACAACAACACTAGCCTCATGAAAGCACTGGACAGTTGAGTAGCAGAATTGGTACAGATGTATCCCCACCTGTAAAATCACTCGCAGAGAGATTTAAGTCCATATATGTCCAATTAATTACACTTAGCTCCAACAAAGAATAGAAAGTTTTCCAGTCTGGTGGAAATACAGAACAGGCTGCACAAAACTAGCCAGAACGAAACCTAAGAGTGTCAAAGATTTAAATATTGGAACATCTGTTGATAACAGAACATAGACAAATACTAAGATAATAACAGGTGCAAACATGATGATCATGCTCACGGTAATTATCAGAATGAGGTAAAACGCTCTTCTCTTCATCTGGTTTTTCTCCTCTCTCTCTTTCCCTCTCTCTCCTGGTCCAGGCTTCTTCAGTGCCCAGAGAACAGACAAACAGCAGAAGAGGTTTATAAAGAGGAAGAGTAAAAACTGCAGTAGTAAAGCATACAAGTACAAATTAATATGTACATCTAGATTAAGCACGCTAAACAAACAGCCACCAAAAGTGATTATCCAGGCCACAACACAGCAGATCACTCTATATCTGAGAGGTTTGTACTTTAGAAAGGTTACAGGATGAACCACTGCCAGGTAACGCTCAACACACATCAGACACAGAAACAGAGGACGACCTGCCACGTCCAGTCCAGCTGTAAATGCAAACAATTCTGAGATTTCTGGTAATATTGGCTTTAAAAGTGAGAACACATAACTCACAGAAATACCAATCTCACAAATGTTCAGATTATAGTTTAGAAACTCTGATGCGATTCCTTTTCCTGTCACTATAAGCCACAGGATGTACGCATGTGTTGGGAGGCCAAATATGATCTTGAAGCACAGAACGCAAGTCCTGAAAATGTCCAAGTTAAAGAAGTCAGTTGACGTAACGTTGAGATGTGGATTCCCATCAGGAATGGAGAAGTTCTCAAATCCCGCCATCTTCTCAATGTGTCTCTATTCACATCCAAAAAGAAATAAAAATAGGTTTAAACTCTTTATAGCATTATTTTTTATTATTAATGTTATCAATTTTAAAAGCAAGAACAGACAATGGCAGCAAGGTCTTCACCTCTAGAGTGTCTTCTGTCCAGATGAAGGGCGAAGAAAAGGATAGTCTGAATAGTCTACAGAAATGGCTGAATCCCACAGCTGTCACTGAGATAAATTAACATGATGCTGCACACCTGACATACACATATAGGACAAAAGATGTCATGATATTAGATAACTAAACACAAAGGCAGGTGACATATGCAAATAAAGCAGTTTCATATTTCTGTTATTTCTGACACTTGTACTATGTTCAAAATTTACCTTAGACTTTGGTCAGATGGTCTTTTGTTGGATTCAGTGTAAACAAGCACGAGCAAACATGTAAAAAATATATATTCCAACTAAAAATGTATATACTATACAAATTATCTTCAGTGTCACATGATCCTTCATCAATAATCCTGATATGCTGAGTTGATGCCCAAGAAACATTTCTTATAATATTTTAATATTCTTCTTCATGTTACATTTTTAATTAATTTGACATTAATTAGATTGCAGAATCAAAGCCGAATGTGAAATCTTGGTCAGGCTCTGTAGTCTCTAGTTCCCAGCCTGATCTCACAAGAAAAGGTAAGTATTTTACGTTTTGCCAGTTTAGTGGCTAATTCGTACGAATTCGTAAGAGTTCAGTCGTACGAAATGGCACAATTTTAAAAAGGAGGCGTGGCACCTGACCCCACCCTTAACCCCAACCGTCATTGGGGGATAAGCAAATCGTATTAAATTGTACGAATTAGATCGTACGAATTCATACGAATTAGCCACTAAATGAAAAAGTTACGAATTGCCGTGAGATTGTGTTGGACCTTTAGGACTGAGGGTTAAACCAAAGAAGGGGTTTAGGACAGGGGGTTAAAAAAAAAAACAGGAGGACAGGAAGTCGATTGATTTAATTAGTTTTGCTAATACTTCTCCAGCGGTTGTTCTCAGGGACCCCTGACTATTTTTGGACTCAAAACTTGCTAAGCGATCAACCAACAATGATGCTTCACAAGCCTTCCAACAGGAAAGCCTAACTAATTGCCTCACAATACATTTTGAGTGACGCCTCATGGTATGTGCACATCATGTGCTCCTGGTGGATGTACACTTTTGTAGAGACAAATGAACTCGGAAATCAATCCAGAAGAATGAAAAATTAACATTTAAAGTGTTGCCATTAATGCAGATGTTACTTTGAATAATATGTTTTCCTCATATACTAAATAGGTTTATTGCAACCATTGTAACCCATGAGGTTAATCAATGTGTTTTAGCCTTAAGCCTGATTTATACTTCTGCTTCAGGTGACCGGCGTATACCACGGCGCATGCAACGCGCGTGGCTGTGCATTTATACTTCTGCGCGCTGTCTCTGTTGGTCTGCATTAACACTTCCGAAACGCTAGTGGGCAGTGAGGTGTTAATTTTCCTCTGTGTCGAGTTTCTTCGCTGTTGTTTTGATTTTACTGAACACTTCCAGGATGCACAAGTGGCTCAAACTCGCTCATTTTGAGGCAGGAACCGGCGGACGTGCAACAACTTTAACTATGAGGTAAACACAAGACAAAACTTTTCATCCGGAGCTCCTTCACGGGACTCCACACTTGTAACCAATCGCTCGCGCCATTCGCGCGGCTCTCGGTTCCGCCCAGACTCGTCAGCGCTACCAAGCCGACCAATCACAGAGCTTACGCTACGCATCGTTGCGACGTGTAGTTACAATTTAAGAGGTGCACTTCAGTGATGGCGATGGCCACGGCGAAGGGCTATGCGTCAGCGCCGTTGCATATGGCAGCGTTTGACGCAGAAGTATAAATCAGCCTTTATGGGGCGTTCACACCTTATGCGCCTTGTATGAGTAAATCATTCACATGTAACTAGGTGAACATTTTAGGTTTTCTCGGTTCAGTCGCACGGTTTACCGGTACTTTGGTAGAACCGCGATACTATTGCCTCGAAATACTGACGGTGCCTCTGTAGTTTGTAGTATCGTCTTTAACAGTTCTTCAATAGTTCATGTTGCATGTGAAAAAGTCTGCTTACACATTTGTGCCGGCAAAAAATCAACAGACCACTTTATTTTATTTTAATTGTAACAGTCTGCATTAACTGTGTAGAATTTGTGCCTTTTATGGTATCGCACATCTTCTGATGCTTCAGACACACATCTGAATCAGTTTACTTTTGTTTCTGTAAATATGATTTAGCAACATCGACCATGACAAAAAAATAGAAATGTACAAATACAAAATATCTGTACAAATGATCTGATCTGATTAATGAATAATAAGGGAATTATAAGTTCAATTTATGTATTATATAAAATATACTATATATATTATTACACAAATATTTGTGACAATTTGCTTTATTTCGTAGATTTGAGCTATGAATTAATGCAGTATCGTGATACTACTTGTTATCATGATACTTCAGCTGGTATAGTATCATGACCTAAATTAATAGTATCATGACAACCCTACAACAGATGCAAAATCACTCCTGTTTCATTACAAAATAGCTGACGTGGATTTTGTTGAGAGCTAGGCCCGGTTGCATGAATGTCCTTAAGCTAAGAAATAGTAGTTTGGAGGTCAAAGGTTCCCTTAGTAAAACTTGGGTTACAAGAAAAAAACAAAACCTTAGGGTCAACTTAAAGAATTTAAAGTTGACATTAAGTATTTCCCCTTTATGATTTAAGCGTTCCCTTAACCGTTGCTACAAAGTCCTTATGAACTATTTCCCCTTAACAAATTTAAGGGCCAAAAACAACTCCCTTAAATGAGCAAATGACACTCAGGGCATACTCACACTAGATACAGTTGCCTTGAACCGTGCATGCCCTCACATTGCATTTTACATTCTGAGCCGGAGCTTACTTACATCGATGATGCGACTGTTCAGTTTAACAAGAAGAAAAGCGCTCTCGCTCAGCACCATGGACATGCTTTAGTTATATCGTTTTGTATTTTCTTAGTCGTTTGGGATGCAGTGACACATTTTGCGGAACAGATCCACCACTTTTGATGCTCATAATTTATTATAAAAGTCCTCTACTGCACATATTGGGAGGTTTGCTGAAGGTGCAGCAAAGGAAAAGTAAGAATGATTAATAAATGCGTGTGAAACAGTACCTTAAAAGTGACATCACGTCTTTGGCTCAGGCGTGTTTTGCACTCACATTCAAGCGTACCTCGCCAAAGCCCAACTGAACCATGCTCTGGCACACCTCTTCCAACCGGCCCAGGGCTGGCCAATTGAACTGCGCCTGGGCACAAACTCTTAAGCACTCACATTTGTTAAATGAAGCAGGAATGCCCCCAGGTACGGTTCTAATAGCCTAATGTGAGTGCATCCTCAAAATGCAAGCATTCTCACCCAAATAAATTTTTTTAGATAAAAGACTTGCAAGATTGTAAAAAAACAAATTAATACAACTATTCAATAAACAAACTCAGCGTCAATACAGTATGTTAACATGAATATTAACTGTTGATAGAATATGAAAAACTTGGGGTCCCACTTTATATTAAGTTGCCCTAACTAATATGTACTTACACTGGAATTAATAGTTTGTTATAATGTACTTATTGTGTAAATACATTTATTTACTGTGTACTTATGCTTGATTAAATACATGTATGTAATTACATCTGTAATTAACTTTTGTAATTACATTTGTAAATACACTGTTGACCATCCCTTACACCTTAACCTACCCTTAAACCTACCCATGCCACCAAACCTGTCCATAACCCAACCTCTATCCCAACTCAAAAGCACCACAAGTGTTCTCAAATACATCTTAAACACAGTAAGTACATTGTATTTTTGATGTAAGTACATAGTAGTTAAGGACACATAAAATAAAATGGGACCGAATTTGGTGCTGGCATTTGTGGCAGCACCTGGCACAGAAGCGGGTGACGGTGTTAGGGATATATTTAAAGAAAAAAGCATACAGATCACTGATCATAAAATACAAATTTTAATCATCTTTTGTGTTTGGAATAAATAGTGATATGTAAATTAGCATCCTGTGCATAATAGCTGTAAAAAGGTTTCCAGTTTGACCAGGGGGGAAAATGACTTTTTGTTCCCTGACAGCAGAACAATTAATTTGTCACAAAGAAAGCTGCCAAAAAATGGCAAATCTAACGAGTAAAACCACTATCCAGCTAACGACATTTCACACAAAAAAGCTAAAATACCTATTAATATGCAATATTTTGATCTGTCTTAAGGACTGTGAGTAAACAAAGATAAATTATTGTAAATGCTAATGCTAAAAAAAAAAAAATGCAGAATACCTTTATAATGTTGTTTTATACAATTTTCTCAAAATAAATGTAGGTTTCTTATGTCTAAGACCACTCTAAAATTTGTAAAATAACTAAATAAATGGTTATCAATGTGATGTGATTATCAGAACAACAATGGGAAAATACTTTATTCTTACAATTATTTTGATTTTTAGATGCTGAATATTGCAAATGTTTCAACATGGGCTAAAAACAAGTGACAGCATTTGATGTTCAAAGAATCGCAAGTGTAAAGAAGAAGGATGAGGTTGTAAGCAAACATTAAACTGACATAAACAGCTAATGCTAAAGAGTGCAGAATGTTTCCTAACAATATTAAATATTGTTTCTTCTCACTTCTGACTGAAAACACAATGAAAATCTATATTATATATCTAAATTATTACATTTAAACCTGAAAAGCAACACTAATAAGTAAAAGAATTAATGTATGAATAAATCCATGAATCTATATGATGCGTTCACATAAATATTAATATAATTATGCTAATTATTCATTCTGTTGGTATTACTTCTACCACCACAACTTGCTCAGAATTTATGTGAGAAATCGTATGATGAAGATGTATTTTTATAAGTATAACTCTATTTAATTAGCCTTGGCTTTAACAAGGCATGGACAGTTTTCCAGCCTGGTGAAAATACAGAACAGGCTGCACAAAACCAGCCAGAATGAAACATAAAAGGGTTAATGAACTAAATACTGAAACATGTGCTGATGACAGAACAGAGTCAAACATTAATATAATAACAGGTGTGAACATGATGATCATGGTCACGGTAATTATCAGAATGAGGTAAAACGCTCTTCTCTTCATCTGGTTTTTCTCCTCTCTCTCTTTCCCTCTCTCTCCTGGTCCAGGCTTCTTCAGAGCCCAGAGAACAGACAAACAGCAGAAGAGGTTTATAGAGAGAAAGAGTAAAAACTGCAGCAGAAAATAATACAAATAAACAAACAGATTTGCAGCTATGGTAAGCATGCTGAACAAACAGCCACCAAGAATAATTATCCACACAGCAGCACAGCAGATCACTCTATATCTGAGAGGTTTGTACTTTAGAAAGGTTACAGGACGAACCACTGCCAGGTAACGCTCAACACACATCAGACACTGAAACAGAGGACGACCTGCCATGTCCAGTCCATCTGTAAATGCAGAAAACTGAGACATTTCTGGAAATATTGGCTTTAAAAGTGAGAACACATAACTCACAGAAATACCAATCTCACAAACAGAAAGATTAAAGTACAGATACTCTGATGCGATTCCCTTTCCTGTCACAATAAGCCACAGGATGTAAGCATGTGTTGGGGGGCCAAATATAATATTGGCACACATTACACAAGTCCTGAAAATGTCAAAGTGAAAGAAGCCAAGTGAAGTAACGTTGAGATGTGGATTCCAAGCAGGGATGGATGAGTTCTCAAATCCAGCCATCTTCTCAATGTGTCTCTATTCACTTCCAAAGAAAACAGAAATGGGGTTAAACACCCCAAAGCATTAACTACATTAACTACATTAACTATAAGACTAACTATCAATATTAGCTATAACATTAACTGCAAGTTCTCCACCTCTAGAGAGTCTTCTGTCCAGGCGAAGGCAATGATCCGGTGATTTGTAGACTGAACACACAGGTGTCGCTGAGATATACATGTTTAGCATGACGTTGCATGTGTGACATGCAAATTTGAGGGTGGGCCAAGTGACATTCCAGGTGGGCCAAAAAATTATATATAGCATTGTTACGGTCAAATCAGTGACAATTTAGTAACTGAAGAATTTTTCTTGCTATAGTTTATTGTTATTTCTACACATTACTAAATTAATCTATAACAGAGTTGACAAACAATATAAAAAAACTGTTTATTTCTCTACAAGTAAAACATTTAATCACTCATGTTTGACAAATACTGACTTATAAAAATTAAATATGCTTTCAATATGATACTGGAAATAATTGCTGTTTTTAAAGAGTTTTATTCGTTAACTTCTTGAAATGTCAACAATAGAATCACCCATATTGCTTTTAATGCATATAATAATCTTTACAATAACTGTAACTAGTGTTTTCACAATGCTGAAATGTCTAAATTCGAGATGATACCTTAAAAAAAATATCAACATTACATACCATTTTCTATATTTTTGTGATTTTTAAAAAAAATCTTAACCCCCTTAGGCTTAAGTGTCCACATTTACACACTATTTAAAATATTTTAAATGTCTTATATTTTGTTACAGACATACAGTGTCATCTGCAACTGTTTTGACGCATATGAAATGTCCAAACCCCTATCTTTAACTGTCCAAAATAGCATATTTTTTTGTGTTTTTACTCTTTGATAGTCAAACTAGGTAAAAAAAAAAAAAAAAAGTTAAATTTGCATTAAAAACAACCAGGAAAAAGTGTTTTATGTAAATTGGGACCACGAGTCGATATATATAGACATAATTTTTTTCTAAAAGTGCATAATTTCGAAAGATGATACTTAGATTTTTATTCTAATTAGGTTCCAATAAGCTCAAAAAGCAAAGAGAAATAAAAAATGCATGTTAAAAACACCTTGGACCTTAAGAGGTTATTAACATTATTAATTATTATTTAATGCACCAAAGCCAATATGGACATTAGTATTTTTTATAACAAATGTTTGAATAGCACATCTTTGCATATTAGCCTACATGTTAGTGGTAGATAGCTAATTACCCTTTATTGCCTATCAAAAACTTCCCCTCAGAATTTAATCTGACCCCAATTTTATGTGACCATTAGATTTAGACTGTATTTTAATTAGGAACGGATCACATTTGACATTCATAAATTTATTAAGAGTTTTTGTTTATATCTGAACCCATACTCTTCAAATATATGTTCATTAAGGACCAAAAGCTGCTTAGAGTTTCACGCCATGACACTATCTCGACATTCTGAAGTTAGTATGCAGGGTTAACTAAAACCTTCTTAGTCTGTTTGCCTCCTGCTTACTCATACTAATAATAATAATACAGATAATTTTTTTCATTTCCAACTTGATAATATCAGTGATTAAACAGCAATTAAAAGGTCTTCATGCTGTCATGCTTCCTGCTGCGTAGTCAAATGAGCCTTAAAATCTATAAAATACTGTCACAGCATATGTAGCGTAGACTCCACATTATCTCCTGGATATATTAATTTCAGCAGAATTTAGAATGAACCAAAACTTTGCCCTTTATTTTCCAGATAAAGATCTATCATGCCTATAACAGAATCAAACAATAAAAGCCAATTCATAAATGCACAGCATCAATTAATCAAAGGTAAATCTAAGAATGCAAATGAATAGTCAAGTCCAAATTATACAGTATTGAGATTGAGAGCTAAGCACTACAGGCTGGTCTGGATACAGACTTGCCCCTAATGGCGTTTTTACCTTCTCCTGAAATACCCAATGAGAGCAACGAATGGTTCTTTTGTTAAAGATAGAAAGGTTTACTCATCTGTTTGGGGTTCAAACAAAGGGAACAAAACCTCATCACCAGGCACACCTGAATATTTATATTTACTTTGCAACACCAGAGAGGTAGAAAAGGTCCAAGCTTAGTAGGGAAGAGGGCAAGAATGTGTCAAAGGCTGTCCTGGACACTTTTTAGCATGTCCTCTGCTTCAGATTCCAATCAAGAATGGAGTAGTTCTCAAATCCAGCCATCTTCTCAATGTGTCTCTATTCACTTCCAAAGAGAAACAGAAAAAGGTTTAAACTCTTCATTGCAATAATACAACTATATTAACAATAACTAAACAATATTTACTATAGAACTAACTGAAATTTTCACCTCTAGAGTGTCTTCTGTCCATATAAAGACAATGATCTGGTGATTTGTAGACGAAACACACATCTGTCACTCGGATATACTTGTTGTGCATTTGTGACATGCAAATTTGAGACATCAGAAGTCATATTAGATGAATGACACCAAGTGACACCTGCAAACAAATATTGCCAAGGCTTTTCTCACACTTTGATTTCAGTCATGATTTAGTCATCTGTGACAATTTTGGGAAATTTTAAAAGATTCCTTGTAATCCTAGGTTAAAATCTGTAGTATTTAATCATTGGTTTGACATGTTTACCGACAGCATAGGGATGCACTGATCCCAATACTTGGATCGGATATCAGTTCGATACCACATATTTTTGCTGTTTTGGGTTTCGGCCAGCTGATACCTATCCAAATCCTATCTTGCTTGTGCGCTATATTCTGTATTTATAAGTCAACTAGGCCATAAAGGTAACTTATTATAAGGCACTAGAAAGTTGTCATGTAGGCCTACTAAATCCTAAATGTTCTGAAGCCATTCTATAGCTTAATGTGAAATACAGATGAATATTCAAGTGGTTAAACTCATGTTCTGTTCAGCGCCTCCCACCACCAAGGCTGTCAATCATTCTCCATTCATTCATAATTCAAACTGCGTGTCACGTTCATAACAATGAAAAAAAAAAAAAAAACTTTTTCCAAGCATACCTGTTCGTGTTAGCTTAAATAATCAATGGAGAAATGCATTTAGTTTTGCATTATATGGGTTAATTTTAGGGGTGTAATGATACACTCAGCTCACGATACAATGTGTATCACGATATAATGTTCACGATTCGATATGTATCACAATATTTGGAATAAAAGTTGAAAATTAAACTGAAATGCAAATTTTACCAAGTAAACTATTTTTTATGTATTTCTTTTGTTTCAACTTGTTAAACTGAACCTTCTTTAAGAAAATAAATTGAACAGGACTGTCTCTGGAAAATAAAACAATTTAAAAACTTCTTAAAAAATATTATTGAAATGACAGAGACACAATTAAGGAACAATTTAAGTAAAGGTGCAAAAAAAATAAGCTTTCTATTCAATTGAATTTAACAGTAAGAGCTTAAGGCTTTGCTTGGTCACTTGCATTTTTTGTGTGTGCAAAAAAAATGCACATTTCCAGGTATTTAATTCATATTTAATTAAATTCATTTAGAAATATCTCTAATTACAATTGTGACTAGTCAAAACTCATTTAGAGATATCCGCAAATATTTTTCAATAGAAGTCAATGGAGGAATATGACTAGTCATAATATATTTGCAGATATCTCCAATCTGATTTCGTACTAGTACAATTGTAATTGCAGATATCTCGAATTGTCATTCTGACTAGTCGAATTATAATTATGACTAGTCAAAATATAATTAGAGATATCTCTAAATATATTTATGGATAGTCAGAACAAAGGTTTAAATGCTAAAACGGCTTGCCATCCGCCCTCTGTAGTAACAGCTCACGGTCAGCTCACGTCAAGTGTGATTTTGCGGCAGGAACATTATATGAAGACAGAATGATATTTTAGGGTGAATTGTACCTTATAAATACAGTATGTGACTCTTTCAACACCATTAGGAGGTATCCCTGTCGCTGTGCAAAGTATGTAAATCACTGTGAAGACTTTAAAACTTAGGATGTTTGACCCAGTATGCGTGTCAAAAAGCGGACAAGTCTAAAGCAATGACTGTACAACCGAAATGTTGCCAGACGTCTGATTTTGAGAGGATTGGCCATCCTCTATTTCAGCTCCACTCATCTTGGTCTGCTAACATTACTGCTGCTGCAATCTGAACTCACGTGCGACAGTAGATGGAACGTAGCTCACGTGCAAACAGCTTAACTAATAAGAGAAAACGGACGTCATATGGTAATCAAATCGTCATAACGCCACGATGCATATTGTGACATTTTTGCATCGCAATAAATCGTACAACGATAAATCGTTACACCCCTAGTAAATACAGTAGAACTGCAACAAGGAGTTCATTGCTGTTTCTAAAACATGTTGCCCCGTGTCTGTTAGATCAGCAATTTGCATTCATAACACTGGTGAAAAGAGGGTTATTACCTGCTCTTCACACATAAAGTAGGCCTACCTGACATTTTAAATTAGAAAAGGCTCAATAATACATTGGACAGATTATCAATGCACTGATTTCTTCCCATTTGTGCTGCTCAGTTTTGAAAGTGTCTGCAGATAGCGGAGGGCTGCGCGCTGTGTCTTAGTGATGCATCAAGCTCTTTATTCACACACCGGCTGCGCAGACGCAACATGCGCCGCTCCGTAAGATTATTCTGAGTTTCTGTTCTCTCATCCATCCGACTGAGTTTATTCTTCCAAGGTGAATACTTTAAGTGCTGCGAACAGAATGTAAAGCCTGGCTCATTGTGGTCAAAGCAGTTAATTAACTTAATAAAAGTGAAACTGACGGGCGCAAGATAGATTGTCATTAACAGAAAATTATTTAGCTTAATATAGGCTACTCTGAAACTGCAAATATTTCACTGTCATTTTATTTATAGTAATGTTTTATTTGACAGACCAGTTTGTGTTTTGACACAGAAGCATACAAGCGGACCTTGTGTTAAACTTTCTCCGTCCCACTCTCGATGAGATTTGACGAGGGATTATTACGTAAAACTGGCCTCTGACAGTTTAGTTTATGCTGCTTAAAACTTGCAGGGAAATATCAGGCTTTGCTAAAATGCTGGTTATTTTACCAATGATTAGGGTCAATAGTGGTAGCCTATTGCAGATTTCAAAGAAAAATCTTAATATTAAAAAGGAAACAAGCTGGACCACAATAGATCAATGTCATAAGGAATGCTCAAATAATGCAGCCTACTTTACAGCAAGCATCATGTTTTTAGTTAGATTGTGTCATCTGTCATATACAGTAGAAGGAGGTATATTATTTGAGTTCAGCACCAGAGCTATAAAAACTGTATTATGCTTAGAGAAAAAAAAGAAATAAAAGTCACAGTATCGGAATCAGATCTGTATTGGTCGATACTCAGAATTTTGGTATCGAGATTGGGCTGGTTCCAAAAAATTGTATCAGTGCATCCCTAACGACAGTCACTTTTAACGGCTATAGCAATCAAACTTTCCTTCCAGTGAAGTTCTGGAATGTCAGAAGAATTTAGACACTTTTGTACAGTTCCATCATAGGCAGACTGGGACAGTATATTCTGCCAGGAAAGTGGTAGTAGACCACCTACGCCACAGGTGTCAAACTCAGCTCCAAATGGGCCGTAGCTCTGCACAGTTTAGTTCCAACCCTAATTAAACACACCTGATCAAACTAATTGAGTCCTTCAGGAATGTTTGAAACCTACAGGTAAGTGTGTTGGAGCAGGGTTGGAACTAAACTGTGCAGGGCTTCGGCCCTCCAGGAATTGAGTTTGAAACCCCTGACCTACGCGATCGTTTAATGAAGAGCAGGGAAATGGGACAATAGAGGGGGAGGGGTTGTTGTGGTAGGATGACGAGAGGACAGGCCAGATTTACGGTGGCAGGCTAGATTGACCGTCAGGCGACCGGGAAATGTCCCGGTGCTCCCTGTGGCCAGTTCGCCCCTGGGTTCCATTTTATCAGCCCAACAACAAAATTCAATTAATGGTCAAAGGTTAAATGTGTGTAAGCTTTTTCTAGCTCTTCTGAAAATAATTCTGTTATTTATTAGAACTTTTTTACATTTGTTTTTAGCTCCGAAATTGAATCAGACTCAAATTTTAAGTGAACATTAGATTTATACTGTATTTCTTATTAGGAACAGATCACAATTGTCATTCATTAATTAATTTGGATTTTCGATTCTGTCTGACCCCATACACTTCAGTTATACGCTCATTAGGGGATCAAACGCCACTTAGAATTTTAAAGGCCGGGTTTGCGTGTTACCCACTGACATTATCCACGGACATCAACATTCTGTTGTTTGTCAGAGGATGCAGGGTTAACTATCATCCCAACAACAGATTCAAACAACTGAAGCTAATTCAGAAATAAATGCACAACATCAATTACGCAAAATTAAATCTATGAATATAGATGGATAATCAAGTCCAAATTATAGTGTTGAGAATAAGAGCTCAGCACTATGGGCTAGTCTTGATACAGACTTGCCCCTCATGCCATTTTTACCTTCTCCTTAAACACCCAATGAGAGCAACGAATGGTTCTTTTGTTAGAGTTAGAAAGGTTTATTCTTCTATTTTTGGGTTAAAACAAAGGGAACAAAGCCTCATCACCAGGCACACCTGAATATTTATATTTACTTTGCAACACCAGAGAGGTAGAAAAGGTCCAAAATCAGTATGGAAGAGGGCAAGAATGTGTCAAAGGCTGTCCTGGACACTTTCCAGCATATCCAACCCTTGCACTTTCCTGCAGTGTGCCTTCAGCTACAAAAAGCGTCAAACCAAGAACCAAAACAAGCACAAAATCTGATGACGCTATGAGAGCGAAAACATCAAATAACCTTAATTATCCTTAGCTTCAACAAAGAATGGACAGTTTTCCAGTCTGGTAGAAATACAAAACAGGCTGCACAAAACCAGCAAGAACCACACATAAAAGGCCTAAGGATTTAAATATTGAAACATACGCTGAAAACAGAAAATAGACACATGCTAAGATAATAACAGGTGTAAACATGATGATCATGCCCACAGTAATTATCAGAATGAGGTAAAACGCTCATCTCTTCATCTGGTTTTTCTCCTCTCTCTCTTTCCCTCTCTCTCCTGGTCCAGGTTTCTTCAGAGCCCAGAGAACAGACAAACAGCAGAAGAGGTTTATAGAGAGAAAGAGTAAAAACTGCAGTAGTAAACCACACAAATACACATTAATATTTCCATCTAAAGTAAACACGCTAAACAAACAGCCACATAAAGTGAATATCCAGGCCACAGCGCAGCAGATCACTTTATATCTGAGAGGTTTGTACTTCAGAAAGGTTACAGGATGAACCACTGCCAGGTAACGCTCAACACACATCAGACACTGAAACAGAGGGGTACCTGCCAAGTTCAGTCCAGCTGTAAATGCAAACAATTCTGAGATTTCTGGAAATATTGGCTCTAAAAGTGAGAACACATAACTCACAGAAATACCAATCTCACAAATGTTAAGATTGAAGTTTAGGAACTCTGATGCGATTCCTTTTCCTGTCACAATAAGCCACAGGATGTAACCATATGTTGGAGGGCCGAATATGATCTTGAAGCACAGAACGCAAGTCCTGAAAATGTCAATGTGAAAAAAGACAAGTAAAGTAACGTTGAGATGTGGATTTCCATCAGGAATTGAGGAGTTCTTAAATCCAGCCATCTTCTCAATGTGTCTCTATTCACATCCAAAAAGAAACAGAAATGGATTTAAACTCTCCAAAGCATTAATATAATAATAATAATATTAATAATCAATATCAAAAGCAAGGCCAGACAATTACAGCAAGTTCTTCACCTCTAGAGTGTCTTCGGTCCAGATGAAGGGTGAAGGAAAGGATAGTCTGAATAGTCTACAAAATATTTTGAATCTATCCCACAGCTGTCACTGGGTTAAATGTTTAGCACGTCGCTGCACATGTGACATACAAATAAAAGACATTAGATGGCATCATATTACATATCTAGACACAAAAGCAAGTGACATATGCAAATAAAACATTTTCATATTCATGTGTTATTTTCTGGCCTCTTGTATTATGATCAAAATCTAGCACTGACTTACGATGTTAGTCAAATAGACTCTCATTGCCTTGCTCCCATACTAATATTATTTAATATTATTTAAAGTTACATTTATTCAACTAGCAAGTTTCGTAGTTTTTTTTTTCTTTTTTTTTTTTAACGGAAATCACACATGCTTTCCCCAAAAGATAATAAGACAATGTATAAGTGCAAAAATATGTATTTCTCAGCTTTTATGTACCTTTGCACAAAAAGAGGATGTCCAAAAATATTCATACCCTTTGCAAACTGACACAGTCTATGGGAAAATCCAAAGTCCTATACCAGGGGTCAATAATCTCGTTCCTGGAGGTCCGGAGGCCTGCAGGGTTTAGCTCCAACTTGCCTCAACACACCTGTCTGGGTGTTTCAAGTATACCTAGTACGGCTGCGGTCACACTGGGCTTTTCCTCCCATGGACTTCCATATATACGCATGCGAATGCGTCAGATCGGAAACACAGGGTCATGCGTCAAATTTCGCAAATTTTCTCTGACCTGCGAAATCTCATCACTTGACTGCGTGAGACCAACCGAGGATCAAAACATGACATCTCTTGACAGAAATTCAAAACATGGAGCAATCGATCGTTTTTTTAAATGTCTAATAATCTTGTTTAATCCCGCCCCTTTTCGCAGCACCGCACGACAGAATATTGCATGCTCGAACTCTAGTGTGACCACAGCTTCACACCTTAATTAGCTTGTTCAGGTGTGTTTGATTAGGGTGGAGCTAAAATCTGCTGGACACCGGACCTCCAGGAACAAGTTTGCCGATTTCTGTCCTATACCATTCCAAATAGACCAAGCTGTTGTACAGCATCCTAATTACCCAGATTTATTAGGAACAGCTGTTTTTAATCAACTCAACAGGTGAAAAGCAGAAGCTCTCTGCTGTTGGTTTGTGGGCAGTCATGGCTGATGCTGCGGTCACACTAGAGTTTAAGCATGCAAAATTCTGTCCAACGGCACTGCAAAAAAGGGGCGGGATTAAACTTGAAGATTAGACATTTAAAAAAGCGAGTGATTGGTCCATGTTTTAAATTTCTATACAGAGAGGTCATGTTTTGATCTTCTATTGGTCTCACGCAGTCATGTGATGAAATTTCACAGGTCAGAGTTTGATTGAACTTTGCAACGCATCAAAACTTGTCGCACAAGCTTGCGTTTCCAGTCTTTCACATTCACATCCGTATGAATGGAAGTGTATGAGCCAAAAGTGTACTGTTATCAAGGCTTAAGACAAAGGAGCTCAGCGAGGACCTGTGGCTGTGCAATATTGCTGCTCATGTAAAGGAGGCCAGCTAGTGAAGTTCTGTTCAGGTAAACTGCACTCCTCTGACCTCTAAAAAGTGCTCTAGCAACAGACGCTAGAGGCCATGGTCTTTAGCCTTCTTGTTAGAGCAGCCGACTCCGATACGGAAGGTCACCGGTTCGATCTTAGCTTGGAGTGGGTTAGCTGCTGTAGGACCGGCAGGGTTACATTGGTGTCGTGACCTGGATTGGAGTGAGGTTTAGGGGGTGAGTGTTATGGAGGCCAGCTAGTGAAGTTCTGTGTTGGTAAATTTTACTCCTCTAACCTCTAAAAAAGGTGCTATAGCGAAAGATGCTAGAGGCCATGGTCTTTAGCCTTCCTATTAGAGCAACCAACTCCCATGTGGAAAGTCGCCAGTTCAATATCAGCTTGGAGCGAGTTGGGTGCTGTAGGACCAGCAGGAATAAACTCAAAATTCAGGAAACAAGGCAATATCTAAATGTTTTGAAGTTCCAGTGGTTACAGTGCAGTTATTAAAAATAGAAGACATTCCATACGGTGAAAAATTGCAGCACACATGGTCGAAAGCCAAAAAAAAAAAAAAAAAAAAGACACATACTGGCTAGGAGGATAGTGAGAGAGGTAAAAAAGAATCCAAGTTTCACCACCAAGGCCATCCTGATGAATCTAGGCTCTGCTGGCAACATCTCAAGGCAGACAGTCCAACATACACAGCACACAGTGGCAGACAAAGGCAGACAAAGATGGACACTACTTCTCCAGAGAAGCCACAAAATAAGCCTGCTTGGTCTTTGCAAATGCTTATCTGGACTAAGAAGACTTCTGCTTGGATGAAACTTTTTTTATTGTTTGTCCACAATGATGTAACTTTTATTTGGCATAAAAAGTCCTTAACCCTATGAACATTACCCCTACTCTCAAACTTGGTGATGGAAACCTGATGTTTTGGGGGGTATTTTTCAGTTGGTGGTCCAGGGAACATAAATCACAGCAAATGACACAATAAAAAGCCAGTAGATCAAAAATCTCAACAACATCAGGCGGTGGGTTTGAAAAAAACATGGGCTTGGACACCAGTGGACATTTCAGCACGACAACGACCCAAAACACACAACTAAAGGGGTAAAGCAACAATTGGAAGACAAAAAACATTAATGTTGCATCATCCACATGTATGCATGCACTACACATGGAATATTGCAAATGTCTCAACATGGACAAAAGATAGATGATGACATCTGAAGTCCAAAGAATTGCACGTGTAGAGTAGAAGGATGAGAGTAAAACAGTAAACAGACATGAGTGGCAGCAATGGAAATCAAGAATTATTTCATTTAAACCTGAAAGGCATTTATGCATAAATGAATGCATAAATCTATATGATTTGCACATAGATTCATTTTGCTGTTGTTAGTTCTACTACAACTTGGTAATTTATGTGAAAAATTGAATGATGATGATGATGTATTATAATAAATATAACTTCACTCAAAAACCCTTAGCTCTAACAAAGGATGGACAGTTTTCCAGTCTGGTAAAAATACAGAACAGGCTGCACAAAACCAGTCAGAACGAAACATAAAAGGGTTAATGAAATAAACAGTGAAAGATCTCCTGGAAACAGAACATAGACAAATACTGTGATAATAACAGGTGTAAACATGATGACCATGGTCACGGTAATTATCAGAATGAGGTAAAACGCTCTTCTCTTCATCTGGTTTTTCTCCTCTCTCTCTTTCCCTCTCTCTCCTGGTCCAGGCTTCTTCAGTGCCCAGAGAACAGACAAACAGCAGAAGAGGTTTATAGAGAGGAAGAGTAAAAACTGCAGTAGTAAACCACACAAATACACATGGATATGTGCATCTAAAGTAAGCATGCTAAACAAACAGCCACAAAAAGTGATTATCCAGGCCACAACACAGCAGATCACTCTATATCTGAGAGGTTTGTACTTTAGAAAGGTTACAGGATGAACTACTGCCAGGTAACGCTCAACACACATCAGACACAGAAACAGAGGACGACCTGTCAAGTCCAATCGAGCTGTAAATGCAACAAATTGAGACATTTCTGGAAATATTGGCTTTAAAAGTGAGAACACATAACTCACAGAAATACCAATCTCAAAAATGTTCAGATTGAAGTTTAGAAACTCTGATGCGATTCCTTTTCCTGTCACAATAAGCCACAGGATGCAAGCATGTGTTGGGGGGGCAAATATGATATTGAAGCACAGAACGCAAGTCCTGAAAATGTTTAAGTGAAAGAAGTCAACTGATGTAACGTTGAGATGTGGATTCCCATCAGGAATGGAGGAGTTCTCAAATCCAGCCATCTTCTCAATGTGTCTCTATTCACATCCAAAAAGAAACAGAAATGGGTTTAAACTCTCCATTGCATTAATACAACTATATTAACAATAACTAAACAATATATACTACACAGTTAACTGAAAGTTTTTCACCTCTAGCGTGTCTTCTGTCCAGACGAAGGCAATGATCAGGCGATTTGCAGACTGAACACAGCTGTCACTGGGATATACATGTTTAGCACGACGCTGCATGTGTGACATGCAAATTTGAGACATCACATTTCATCATATTAAATGACACAACATTACACAAGGTGACACCTGAAAACAAATAATGCCAAGCTAACACTGTGATTTCAGCAACACAGGTTTCAGCAACACAATTTTGGTAAAATCCTTGGTTAGACATGTTCACTGATAACTGCTTTTAATGGCCGTTGCAATTCAATTTTCTTACAAATGAAGTTCTGGCAGTGGCAGAAGATTTCAGACACTTTCTTGTAGTGGGATTTAAGCTATAACAAGAATGCAGAATCTGATAATGCAATCAGCACAAAAACTTCAAGCCACCACAGGGAAATGAGAAGTTATAAACAGTGGAACGCTTATGTTGAGTGCCGGAAAATGTAACAAATACACACGGTGTCTGGAAATCTTTGTAGTTTTTCATCATGTCTATCTCGAACTTGCTTCCCCTTACTCACTTACAACTCTTGTTCTAGAGCTCTCTCTAGAGGCTTACTGAAGACACTACATGGCTCATTAATGGCATTCGGTAATATTTCAGTCCCCCATATTTTTTTTTTTTTAACATAAGTGGTTGTTGACTAAAATGACATTTTAAAAGCATTTTCATTGATTTACTTTATACATTATAATGAATAAAAAAATATATAAATCAAAATTTTCCTCCAAAAAAAAAAAAACTAATTAAAATTAAAATGAAAGTGTCCCCTCAACCCTGTTACAGACTTCAACCCAGTCACTGTTTTCTCAACCCTGTGGAATTAACATTTTTAGAAAAATAAAAAAGGAAAATGATTAAATATAGAAAACATTCTTGCTGAGTACCAACCACCATGTTAAGGCCTAACATTGTAAATGTGTGGTTTGGGTAAGACATCTAAATTTAAAACCTTTTTTAGAAAAATTAGGAGACCACAGAATGCATAAATTGTATAATTGTAACTTAAATCACGTATAAATCTAAAACTTATTAAAAATGTGATATATTTTAGCCATTAAACTGATTTGAGTGACATATGAGCAATAGGTAAATGTTGGTTTTATAGCAAAAGCTATTTTAAAATACTATTATTAACAACTCAGCTTTGTCCATTACGGGGTTGAGAATAATGGGAGTAAAAATAAAAATAAAACAGAAAACAATATAAAGGCTTTAATGCCTGAGGTGGGAAAATATGTTATTTTGAAAGTTTACATTGTGCCTAATTATGTAGGCTATTTAAAAATATAATCAATATACTTTTAAAAATGAGTTTGCTCAAGCTTAAATATTACACTGCAAAAAATGCTTTTCTTAGATTTTTGTAGTGTTTCTAGTTCAAATATCTAAAAATTCTTATATCAAGAAGCATTTTCTAGGCAAGCAAAATATATTGTCTTGTTTTCAGAAATAATATGCCAATATTAAGGGAGTTTTTCCTTAAAACAAGCTAAATAATCTGCCAATGGGGTAAGCAAAATAATCTTGTTTTTCCTTTTGACATAAGATTATTTTTCTTACTCCATTGGCAGAATAATTAGCTTGTTTTAAGGAAAAACTCACTTATATATTTAAAAGCTGTGACAGTTTAGTAAAAGATAGTAGTTTATGTATAAACTTATAATTATAATCAGTTAAGATAATCAGTTTATAACTATATATATATATATATATATATATATATATATATATATATATATATATATATATATATATATATATATATATATATATATATATATATAGTTTAAATGATTAACTAGTATAATGTTTTCTTTGTTTATGTGGACACATGAATAAATTCAGAAGTGTATTTAACCAATTATTTTTATTTACATAATTTGAGTTCAGAAACTGCAGAGATGTCAAAATGATCGTTACGATATAATAATAATGAATGAAAAGGGAAACCATATTTTTGAAATTCAATAGGTGGCGATAATGCTAAAGATTTAGTTAGCATATATTGTTTGTCTAAATCGTGTGTCTTAGATTGTGTGTGCCTAAAACGTTTGTGGTTTTGCAGGCCTGAAGGTGGATATTATTAGGATACGTCGACTCTGAAATCAGCCCTGTTTTTGAGTTGTTTGTAGACATTAAGGCTTGATTAGTTTTATTGTCGCAGAATTAGATTAGCATTGTCATTGAAAAACTTTTAGCCTTAAACACATCGTTTACTCACTTCCCCAAAACATTTTGTACATCTTCATAAAACTATATGATGTAAGTCATTGTGAGGTTTCTTACCTATTTTATCTGCACACAGGTATCAACCTGCATTTAATCTGCCTTAAAATGTCTGAATTGTTCAAATAAACAAACTGAAGCCTATAGAGAACATGCCCAAATAACATTCACCACTTTGATGAATTTAAAACAAATAGCTTTCTGTGTCTTTTTGCTGTACATTCCACTTTGAAATAATTACAAAAAGAGAAAGAAGATAGCACGTATTTGCAATGAGCCAACATCACATATATTCTTATTTAATGCTGAAGTTCTTCACCTGTAGAGGGAACAGAAAACTGCAGTGATCGCAAGTGAATGCTTGCTGATGCTTTGTAGATTGACTAACTTCTAACTAAGATACACATGCCGGATATAGCATTAAACTGGACACAATAATAGATGCAAATATATAAGATCATACACCAAACTGGAAAAATCTGGGATGAGAATCTAGTAGGACTATAATCCTCTTAAATATCACTGGTTGTTTTTCTAATCTGACAAATTGGCCCCAAATATTTACTTAATGTCTGAATGTTATTTGTATTGCATGATTAAATATAAAACTAAATACTTTGTACAAAATACTTTAAATGATACCATTTGTTTTATTGATGTTAAATCTTTCAATTCATCTATCATGGTTGTAGTTTTTCCAATGGGAGTATTTGTTAAAGGCCACCTATGGTGAAAAATCTACTTTTCAAGAGGCATGGACAGACATGCGTGTAGGTATAGTGTATAGAGCGTCATATTGGGGTGATATAAACACACCCATTCCTTTTATTTTCAATTTAACAACATAAAAACAGTGGACCAATTGGAGCGGTTTTTAGACTGACCGCACCTGGACGTAGTAGTGTTGTCCCCCCGCCCAACAATATTGATTGACAGTCACGCATCACCATATCCTCAGTTTGTTTCACATCCGCCATTTTCAGCGTGCGAGTCAAAGCGATGTGACTAGAAGGAACACCCTTGTTATATTTTTAGATGCAAGGCTCACTGGGCTCAACACAAGATCAGCATTCACCACATGATCTCTGTAATCGGAATTATTGTTTGCAACTTAGTTTGTTTGTAGGAAAGTTTGCAAACATGTGTACTTTTCATTGCGTCTACCTTAAACTTCAGCCGTTTGCATTTCTCGCGGTCACAGAAGCTCCTTGTGATCTAAGTCTGAACTAGGTGCAGGTGGAAAGTGTGAGCGTGTAGCCTCACGCAAGTGTCTCTCTCCATTGGAAATAAAATAACAAACTTGCCTGCAGGTCGCACACCAGAAGCGCCACTCGGCGCTGCGCCATGCATTTTAGAATTCTAAACATAGGTTTCTATTAGGGCACACAAAACGAAGCTTCAAGTCTGTGGCAGTCGGCGGCGCACAGCCACGATTCGGGACACTTCATATTTCTGCTGTGCCACAGAGCGCCATCCGAATAGTTTCATTTTTAATAACATGCAAATATGCATGTCGGTTGTTCCATATCGCGGCTCTAAACGGCGTATCTGGTGACTCAGTCAAAGTTAATTCAGTGTGCGTGGTTATTAGTCTCGATGTACAAGCTCGGCACTTTAAACTAGCACACAGTTGGCTGTGAAACTATACAAAGACCAAATGATTTTGTACTCTCTGCTTGGTCTGTGTCCAAGTCGTACATGTACAGCTGAATGCTGGTCCTCTCAATTATGTTGCTTCTCTCTGTCTGCCTGTCTGTTGCCAAACACAGAGCGGGGGAGCTCTTGGCTCCGCCCCCTTGTTACATTGGGCGGGAAAACGAAACAAATTTTCATTTAGGCAACACACCACTAAAACAGCGAGCTGTGTACATGCCCCAAAAACAACACTTTTTAACCCATTGTAATAAAAAAAACTAAACTGTGCTTTGAACTGAACCTAAACTGGCACACTCAGAAGAACCATAATATTAATATTAAATCATAAAAAGGGGTAAATTATGTGCCCTTTAAATTCAAATCAAAACGTCAACTGTTTCAATGTTTTTATTAAAAGGCAACATGAAAACCCACACAGCCAAGTCTGTATACTGTCTTCCTTTACACAATGGTCCACACAGATCACGAAGCATAAATTAGTTCCAGTCCATTAAAAGTGGGAACTACTTGAACTTTCTCTTCTTCAAGAGTGAATCTCTTAATGCGATCTGAGGGAGAAAAATCATGATGAGTAAAAACAACTAATCTACTTAAAGCACACACATATTTATGGCACCTAAAAGCGTTAAAGGAGTGTGCATGGTTCACCTGTTTCTCTCTGAAGGAGCGTTTGCCTTTAGTTCTAACGTTCTGACTGTGTCTCATCATCATGAAGTTCTTCTTCCGTTTCTTCTCCTTGTTACTGGTGCTGGCATACGGGTTTAGTTTACCTCTCTTTTTGGTAAACTCCTTCCTGTCAGTCCGTCCAGCCTGAGGAAAAAAAAAAATAATAATAACAACAATTTTATACTGATATTGATGGCACTTTTTTTTCTATTTTGTAACAAAGACATTCATCGAAAACTTAGTTACTGAAAGTTAGTTATGCGCATAGTCAAATCTTGCTACTAAAACTAATTGAATATATTTTAAATTGTAATTTATTCTGGTGTTGCAAAACCGAATCTCACATTATCTTTAAAATAATTGTAATATACAGTTTTGATGTTGTTTTAAACAATTATTTACTATTATAATGGTTGAAAGTTCATATATTTGTGGAAAATAATGATACATTATATTTAAGACTATTGATGAGTTTAAAGTCTTTAGTTGTAATGGGAATCATTTGTAAAATCACTTATGAAAAAAATCCATCCTAGCTAATTTATTTATTTATTTTTTATAAAAATACTACCAACCCTAAACTTTTAAATCAGTTTATATAGTCATATGTAAAGAGCTATGAAAAGGGCTATGCACATTATTTAGATTTCTTTCTTTGGATTTTAAATATAGTTGTATGTTTGAATAAAACTATTATTCTTTATACAACTGATGAGATTCAAATAAAAATATTTTCATTTTAGAGCATTTTGTATAAAATGACAAATTGTCAAAATAACAAAAGATTATGTCTTCAGATATTTTAGATATAGAGGTAAAGTATCTTGTGGAACTTTGAGTATGGTAATTAATGTCACATAAAATGGTATTTAAACTCATAGTGCTAACATTTACCACTGAATAACATAATATCCCCTGAAGCACATAATCAGTACCTGAGGTTTATGTTCATTTTAGACAATACAATATCAATGTTAACTTAATATTTGTTGGAATAACATCAATCAAATAAAAGAAATCTATCTATATATGTGATCTATCTATCTATCTATCTATCTATCTATCTATCTATCTATCTATCTATCTATCTATCTATCTATCTATCTGACAAAAAAGGATTTAATATTTGCATATATTATTCACACTCACCATGGCAGTTGCCAATCGTGTTTCTTTGTCAGATTTGGGTTTCTTGTGAAGGCGCTCAATATCTCTTAGACTAAGTAACTCTCCTCTGAAAAAACAAAAGCACAATACATTATGGATTTGATTATTCTCAGTTTGAAGATTATTGCCATATATCTCCAAAAACAGTTTGAGTGAAGCACCACTTATTCCTCAAACTCAACTTGCCTCTCTTCTTCATCGCTGTCTACGTTCTTCCTCTTCTGACCTTTCCCGGGCGCATTGCCCACCTCTTTTGCCATCTGAGCCACGCGGATCTTCTTAAAGTCATCCTGCGTAAGGAGTCGACTAGTGCTCACCATGGCAGCTTTAGCTTTGCGCTCTTCCTCCGGGATGCTCTGTAATTTCTCAGCCTGACGAACACAAATTAAAGCACAGGTTGAAATGTATATAATTTCTCATCATTACTATCAAATAATGCATTCAATTCCACAAAGTCGGATCTTTTGTTACCAAACAAACGACCCAACACTATTCCAGCAACTTTAAATGTAGTACCAACTCGGACTAAAGCCGCCTTTCCACTGCACACAACATGTGGACACGACTGTCAGAATACGCCCCCTTGTGGCAGTCGCACAGAATTTTCAGTTCTGACTTGCACCATTGGAGAAGCTGTTCACGCAACGTCCGAAATAATAGAGTGCAAAAGCAAGAGCCATTATTCTCTGTGTTCACCATGATTGAATGACTGAATGAATGAATACTAGAAACTCATAGATCGCTAATAAATATTGGAGGAATTGTGGAGACAAGATATTGCTTTAATTTATTAATATATATTACTTTAATTTATAATATAGACATTTTCTGATTCAAAAAAATAACCAAAAAAACTACCATTTCTCATCTCGCGCACACAGACCTGCTTGGACAACACTGAAATACATCACATCTGGTCGGCCGGTCGCATACAGTCTAGTCGCAGGAGTTCAAATATTTCAACGGATCCGCAGCTCAATTCGGATCCAAATTTTCCGCATACGAAGATGATTGGAACTCCATGCAGCTCCCGGACTCTTCTCCGTTGGAAATGTATGACTTCCGGTCTGTCGCTTGTCGTTTGTGGTGGAAAGTAGGCTTAAGGTTGTCATGATATTTGCAATTCGGTACCAATTAGTAGTGAAATGTTAAAAATGACATGAAATAACAATTTCATTGTGATTTGCCATTGTGTTGAGCATGTGAACACAATGGCAAATCAGCGCTGTTTAAGAACACGCCCACCAGCGCTCAAATGTTCACAGGAAACGGTCATTTTTAACATTTCAGTATCGTTTGGTACCAAATTATATTATCATGACGACCTTAACTCAGGCTGTACCCAATTTTAGAGACATGCATCCTTTACATTTTTGGTTTAGTGACTCAATCCATTAGATTATTTACTATATGAAACAATTATCATTCACAAAAATTACACTGCTCACAAATAAGACCAAAAATGCAAATGTTTCACCTTGAAGTTTTTTTTTTTCTGTGAGTGATTTTTTTTTTTAAATGTTGTTTAAGGCTTCATACAGGGTTTTTACACCATTTCCGAAACCAAATTTAAGCAATTTTCAACAATTTCCAGGACCGTATTTAACTGTAGTAAATTACATATTTACATACATTATTGTACTTCTTCATTACATTACATTAGATGCCTTTTGTTAAAATATCCTATTCAATAGTATTCTAGGGGATTATTTTGATCTTTGCCCAAGTCCGTAATCAACATTGAAATACTGTAATTTATTCTTAAATCTCATTTACTTAAATGCGTCTTTCATCTTAAATTTTGCAGATATTTATTTTCATGAACTCCAAAGAAATATTTACCAATATTGTGTTTAAATAGGAAGCTATTTAGTATAATTAATTATTAATAATAAAACAGCTTACCTGCATTTTAAAGCAGTTTCAAGCACTGTATCCAAAATCTAAGCACTTTTCAAAGCTTGAACACACTACATTAAATTTCAATCATTTTCCACATCCCTACAATCCCTGTTCATATAGATCCATGTGATAAATCACATCAGTAAATGATAAAATCCTCACCACTTCTGCCTGGTCTTCATCAGAAGAGTGATGCACATTCACCCATTCTCCATCTTCATCATCATCACTCATGCTGGCGCTCTCCCATCCATCTGTGGGGAAGAGGACATCAGTTAGATGGCCTCCTGAGAAATAGGAGCTAATGCTAATAAACTAATCCAGCTTAAGTACCTTCATCTTCCTCATCCTCCGCTTTCTCTGCTTCCAGCACTTCAGCTCCAGGAATGTAGTCTTTAGCCTCCAGTTCTCCATATTTGTGGATTTTCGCCTCTTTAGAGGATTCTGTAGGTCTTCCCTGGAAATGAAATAAAATGAAAATTAACAAGTTTTAAAATGTAGTTTTGAACAAGTCCCTTTTGCTCATTAAGGCTGTATTTATTTCAGCTTAATAGTCAAAACAGTCCAATTTAATTACAAAAAACTTACGTATTTTCCCATTTATTTCTTGCCATTATTTAAAGCTGAAATTTAGTCTAAAACAATGATTTGTAAAGGCATAAATGTCTACACTCACTTTTGATCTAAAAATTATTTAATTAGAGCAAGACTTTTCCAAACTAATCTAAAAAAAATAAAGTGTACAATTTAAATGACCAGCTGAACTCTTTAAGTTTAATTTGTATATTTATTAATAATATTATTATTATTACTACTACTACTACTACTACAATTATTATTTGTCTTTCAGGGTTCATACACATTTTTACTACTAAAATTCCATGACTTTTCCAGAATTTTCAAGTACATTTTGATGACAATGTTTCATGTAATGTCTACATATATATGGTAAATAAGCAAAAACAATGATGTTCAAATTTATTACAGCATATCATAAAACACACAACAATATATTTTGTTTAAATTTGTTTTTATTTCTATGTAAAATTGATTTTGATAATGCTTAAACAGCACTAACAATGTGAGAACAGGTTTTTGGCCAAAGACAGAAAAGTAAAGACAACTATATTCAAGTTAGGGCTGCACAATATATGGTTTCAGCATTGTTATCGCAATGTGTGCATCCGCAATAGTTACACCGCAGGATATGCAATGTCGGGATTATATTTTAATATAGAGTTTACTCATAATGGACTAAAAGTGTATCATCTGCATGCATTTTAAAGAGATCATTTTAAAGAGTTCACCCAAAAATTATTTACCATTTTTATTACACCCTTCACTTGTTTCAAACATTTATGAGTTTTCTTTTTCTTAATGAATACAAAAAGAATATAAATTTAATAACTCCTATAGTATTGAAACAAGTGAAGTGTGAGTAAATAGTAAGTACATTTTACTCTGAGTAAACTCTCGCTTTAAAGCCTGTGACTGTGTGAATATTTCAATATTTCACATTTTAAAACATCCGGCCACAATAATTTTTTTGTAACTTTTATAGAGATTTAGATACAATGAAGACTATGCAGTGTTGATGATTCAATATCTGTGCCTGAAGAGTGAATACCTGAAAACTATAATTCACTTAAATCTTTACAATATATATATATATATATATATATATATATATATATATATATATATATATATATATATATATATATTTGTTTTTTATTTATTTATTTTTTTTTATCTATGCTTGTAATTTATTTGTTATGTATTATTTGAGATTCACTCACCTACAAAATCCGCCCAATCAATCCAAATAAACCTGTTAATCATCTAGTGAAATTGTATTAACATTGCAATATACATCACAGAAATACAAAATACTGTAATGTCACATTATTCCAATATCGCGCAGCCCTAATTCAAGTATACAGATATTTGTTAAACTAATTTCCATGACATTTCCAAAACTTTGTGGGTTTTTCTGTTTTTCCAAAACTTTTCCAGGCCTGGAAAATGTCAGGTTAAAATTCCATGACTTTTCCAGGTTATTCATGACCGCATGAACCCTGATCTTTTCTCTGTTGGAAAGTGTCTACATGAATTTTTATACACTTACTTATTTTTTATTGTTTCCCTTTTTTATGTATGTATTTATTTATTTTATTATTATCATTATGTCTCTCCAAACAGCTGTAATTTCAGACTGAAGTAACTGACAGCTAGAAAACTATTGTATCTTCTATTCTGGGTAAGGGCTGTGGGGTTTGTGAATGTGTATACTTAAAAATCAATTACAAATATATTAAAATAAAACTAACATGACTAACTGACAATATAGCAAATCCATAAACATATTTCAGGGAAATATCAGAAATAAGAAAATTGTTAATTTATTGAAATACTACTATGTTTTTGTATATTTGAGGTCAAAGGAGACCATGGTTAGAAATCCTTAATATAGACTGAATAGATTTTGAGAATGATTTGATCAATTTTAATATAATATAAAACTGCAAACACTTCTCACCCTGTCTTTTCTGGTTAGCATCTTTGGATTGAGGTCTCTGAAGAGCTGGATAAGACCCCTAGCAGACATCACAACATCTGGAAGACAACAAGTCAAACAATACATTCAACAGTCTACTATAAAAAGTTGCATCTGATATAAAGATTATGATAAATAATGATCCACTGCATACTTTTATCTTTGTGGGATTTGTACTGTGTGAGATCCTGAAGCAGATCTTCTGACATAGAAAGAGGACAACGGGCAACCACTTCCTTTATGGCGTTGATTCTGAGATATAAGTGGGGTGGGGGGGAGTTTTAGATGCATTATTACTTTGTATTAGACATTTAAACCTTATTGTATGTAACTCATATTTACATAGCACATACCCAACTGTCATGACCTCCCCTGAATTTCTGTCTGTAACAAAGTTATTGGCAATGGTCATGATGACTGGCTCAATGATCTGTAAATATAACAAGAAGTTAGCACACTCTATTTGTAGATCCCCATGTTCGAAGCTGCATTTATTTGACCAAAAATGTAATAGACACAGTAATATTCTTAAATATCGCTATAATTTCACACAAACATTTTCAATTTGATTGCGTTTTATCAAGAATTCAGTCCATAATCCTTCAGAAATATTTCTATTATGCTGATTTGGTGCTCAAAGACGTCTACTCATAAATGCAGAAAATGGCTGTACAGCTTAATATTTTAGTTTTTTTTTTTTTTTTTAGTTTGAAAACCAATATTTATTTAAAATAGAAAATAATAACTGTAATTATAAATGTCTTTACTGACTTTTGAACAATTGAATGTGTCCTTGATGAATAAAAGTAAAATAACTTTTATGATTTTACTATATAAGGGTACTTTTAGTATGCTTTCTTATATGGTATCTCTGGTGATCACAGAATGTGTCTAATGTTTAAAATATTTATTACACCTTGTTGTAAATAATCTTTTAAGAGTAAAAAAATATATATAATATTTGTGTGTTAAATGCAAATAAGCTCCTGGTCCCCGTAGTAAAGGTGTATTTTTACATTGAGTACATGTGAGGCTAGAGCTGTAAAGGCACTGACAATAACAAATAAACCATCTACATGTGTCATAAAGCCTTTTCATGCTCAAACAGTAATGTTACACAGTAAAAAGCTAAATTTAAATTGTGAAAAGCATAAGACGACCCCTAATGGCCTGTTTCCACTGAGTGGTAAAGTACGGTAGGCTTTTATGGTCGTTTCCACTGTCAAAATATACCTAAAATGGCCTGTTTCCACTGAGTGGTATGGTAAGGTACGGTTTGGTTTGGTTCAGTACGCTTTTATGGCCGTTTCCACTGTCAAAAGGCATACAGAACCGTACCACACCACTTTTTGGTCACCCTTTGCAAAGGGTACTAAGGGTACCAAAAACCGGAACTAGAGGCGCAGCTGAACGCTATTGGTTTACAGAGAAAACAAAGGAACCGCCATGTTTAAAATACACAGCAGAGACATTACACTGTAATAACATATACATATAATAACTAGACATGGTCGACCCAAGCTCAAACAAACCTTGTCGTCGTCTTTATGAACAGCCACAAAGCCAAGAGGAAAAGCAGAATCTGCCCTGTCCCAGTAGTTTTTTTTACAAGGCAATCTAAAAGTGTGAGCGGTTTCACTTTCTCGCCTGCACTCGCCACGTGTCTATATTTGAAATAACAAACTTATCTAAGTGCTTCTGTCACTCGATCCCTTCAGAAACAGACAAACGTGAGAGTGAAGCACAAAAAAAAAAAAAAACAAAGAACCAAATTATTTTTTCTGCAAACATGAACAAACTGCCATGTTTAACTATTATCCTTTTTGGACTATTATGAATTCAGAGTGACGAATTACTCTCTAACAATATGTTAACGTTACAAATGTGCTGGCAAAGACTACAGACACAGAGGAGAGGTTTGCACTGACTGTAGGCTATATGTTTTGTGTTGTTTTTGAAGCCAAATAAGGACAAAAAGTATGCTGTGTGTAGTTTTTCTGTAATTGATAACATATTGGAGACTGTAAGGGTCTGTTTGTGTTCATATATATACCATTGGTACCCATTTAGCAATGAAAGCACAAGCCCGTACCCACCCGTACCGTACTGTACCACTCAGCGGAAACAGGCCATAAAATTATACTTAAAAAGGACCAAATTTGCAAAATGCACTTTTATAAGGGGTTTAAACACATTTGTGTGGCTACATAGTGTGAATTTATCCAGCCTCTAATGGTATCAAATAAAATTTTTATAATCGCACTTCATAAAAACAGCCTGCAGAAACACTTTAATTGACATTCTCCCTTTGTACATGTCATTAGAGGGGGAAAGCCCCACCCATTAGTGACAATCAGGGCAATAGACAGCCCTGAGTGAGAAGCAGCCAAGGAGTTTTTACACTGTACTTGCTGAAGATAATGTCAGCGACTAAGAGGCATTATAAATGTGGAGTTTTAGGATCCTTTTGATGAGGTCAGGGAGATCAATCTCATTAAAATTAAACGAAACAGTGACCAAAACAACACATTTTGGATCAAAGCTTAAAAGGAGCAGTTTCAAATAGTTAAAAAAACTATTATTTGTGGGGTATTTTAAACTGAAACTTTACATACACACTTTAGGGACATCAGAGACTTATTTTACATCTTGTAAAAGAGGACATAATAGGTCCCATTTAAGTGCGACCAAATCAAGTTTATTTACCTCGGGCGGGACAAGCTGATGGGATGACTGGGCGGCACACAACAAAATTTTTGTAACCTCTGAATGAAAAAATAAATAAAACAAACCAAAATGAGTTTTAGACACAGATGAACACACAAATTAATCATACATTATCATTTCAAGTATTTTCTAAAGAAAACAGTGTGTTTACCTCTTTGGTGAGGCTGAAGGAAACGCTGGACAAACGGATAGAAGTTAAAGAGGAAAAGCTGTAAAAGACAGAAACCAAACAAGTTAGAAAAAAAATTATACAAGTTACAAATGATTCACACAATCAAATCTAATGAATCATACAATCAAATGAATCACACACTAAAATCAAACTAATTGTTTAATCAAGCACATACCTCATGAATTCCCACAAGTCTAGAGATGAGCTCCATCATCATGATCTTCACCTCAAAACGCTCGTTTGAGCTCTCCAGCTGCTTCAGGAGCTTCTCTGAAAAATCTGAACAACAAATAATATTATTCATGTATTTAGTTTAAGCTTTTATGGAGTAATTCATGGTGACAGTGTATAGATTAATCCTTATGTGCTCTTACCTTGTGGATCATGGATTAAGTGTATGGCAGAGAAATTAAAGACCTCCACTTTTTTTTTCTTTTTGTGTTTCTAAAAATTCAAAATGTAAACAGAGTTTAATAATGTAATTATCAACACAGAAGATGGATTTTCTGAACACGAAGCTCCCGAATTAACCTTCAGGACTTTCATAGCTTTCTCCAGTTTCTTCTTGTTCTTGGAGGTTTTCTTTCCAGTTGAGTATCGCATCATTAGATCTCTGGCTGTTGAACCCTCGTCCTGCAATGGAAAATATTCAATAATGTTTAAAAATATTTTAATTGGGTAATATTTTAAAGTTTGGAGTTCGTACATTTTATGCAAATGCCATGCTATACTAGTGCATTTTCTTTTTAAAATGGTCTTAGTCCACACTGTGCGGCTTAAAATGAATAATACATGACTATTCACGCTCACGGAGTATGAGTTTATTGAGATAATTATGGTCAGGGTTGCGCAAAAATATATTAAAACGTATTTTAATAAAATACCAAATACCTGAAGTTTAAGTGTATCAAAATAATGTATAAAATGCAGCAGCCACAAAATGTATCAAAATAAAAGTTTTGTATTTTAAAAATACCACAAAACACTTTTAAAAATTAGCAAGACGTTTCTTTAAAAACCTTTCATTAATAGGCCAATACAATCAGTCTCTTCATCATTAAACTGACTCTTCAATACTCAATGTAAAAAAAAAAAAATTATGTTTTTGCAAATAAACTCTTTACATACTATATCCTGCTCCTGCTGTATAACCTGTCAGGAGTTTTTTTAATTAATAAATATGTTTCATTTGTTGTGTCACTTTGACATCTTAAGGCATACATCGCTCCTCCTCAATTACTATACAGTGCAAATATAACTGCTGTTAAACTACAGCCATTTCAGACAGCCAATGAAATATTACAAAATACTCTTTTGTATTTAAAATACTTATTTGAAATACATGCATCATAAATACTGTCTATCCCTGCTTAGTCTACCAGTTTGTGTAATCGTTATATGAGAGGCTTGACTAAGCAGGGATAAGCAATACAGCAATAAGAGATAGACTGTGGATGGCAGTGCCTCAGTTTTCAAAAGTTTGCATTTGTGTTCATCTATGCTGAAACAGAATACCAGCTTTGTTTTTGTGGGTTGAGGATGCCAGAGTAGTGTGTATACCAGGTATAACATAACAACACTTAAAAATTCAAATACACTCGTGTAGGGATGTCAAACTCAATTCCTGGAGGGCTGCAGCCCTGCACAGTTTAGTTCCAACCCTAATTAAACACACCTGATTAAACTAATTGAGTCCTTCAGGCTTGTTTGAAACCTACCAGTAAGTGTGTTGAAGCAGGGTTGGAACTAAACTGTGCAGGGCTGCGACCCTCCAGCAATTAAGTTTGACATCCCTGCACTAGTGTAAGGGAACATTCACACTATGCTATCTGAACCAAACCCAGGCCCGTTTCCCAGATTGTTTGCGAAGTCTAAGTGCTCTGAATTAGGCTCAGGTGAGTGCAGATCAGTTGGCCAGCCCTGGGGCCTCATGTACGAAGACTTGCGTGGAAATCTTACTAAAACATTGCGTACGCACAAAGCTGTAAATGTGCGTACGCAGAAAAAAATTCAGATGTATGAAACACTGCGTACGCCGAATCTCACGCATATTCTTTTGTACATCTGAATGAACGTGAAACTGAGCGCAACATGCACGAGCACAAAACCCCTCGCTGCCTCCTCCCCCGTATGAATATGCTAATGACTATGCTAATGGAAAAACCCAACGAAAAAGCAATGGCAAAAGCAAGCAAAAAGAGAAACTTTGAACAGAATGTGAATTGGAGGTGCTACTTTCGGAGGCAGACCGGAGAAAAGCGGTGTTATTTGCAAGTTTGTTCTCCGGAATTAACAACAAAAGAAAAAAATAGAGTGGGAGAGTTTAGCTGATGCGGTTAACACAGTTGGGTCTGAACATATCGCACTGAGTGCATTAAAAAAAAAAGAAATAGTGTGGTTTATATCTGTAAACTGTTGCAGGTCGCTTAACAGTCTCAGTGGCGCGCTCGTAAGACGCTTGTGATCATAAATTGATACGTTCGAGCATGAATTCGGCTCGAATCCAGCATCTGATGAACTCTCTCTTGTTTTTTCCCCCGCTACATATCAGATTTTGCCAACTATTTATCACGAGAAAGACAAGTAGGAATCATCAATAAGTTCATATCAATAAGCATCATATTTTATTTGCACATTTATTTAATGGAAATGTTTCTGATTCACGTATGCAAATTCATCTTCAGATAGTGTCTTTATAGCAATGTGCGTGCGGTAGATCGCTCAGATTACATTGGGAAAACAGGCGACTGCTGCAAATTGTGCTTTAATGTTTAGCTGGTCAAATGTATGGTATGGAAACCTTATATACCTGCTGAACCCGCCTCATACAGCTGCCATTGCAAGGCTCAGACACTTTGTAGAGAGGAATTTAACACAACTGCCTCTAGGAGTCGCCAATGGAAATAAAACAGACACGCACAAAAAATGTGCGTACGCCTGCCAGAAAGCTGCCGTGAAGCTGCGCACATTCCCACGTTCAGTTCATTGTTAGTAAATCCAAACGTGAGCGATTCTGAGCGTGAAACCTGGCGTACGCAAAGTTTTTGTGCATACGCAGCGTTGATACATGAGGCCCCTGGTCTGGTTGGAAAAGGTGTGCCAAAACGCAGTTCACTTGGGCTCAAACTGAAGATGAGACATGACTTTTACGGGAATGCTTCATATGGATTTATTAATCATTCTTATTGTACAATGAACGCAAACTGTTGTAGAATATTAAAGATGCAAATCCCTCACTGCACAATAGCTGCACGACTAAAACGATACAACGGTATAAAGAAATAAGGAAATCTCTACTGTGCTGAGTGAGAGCGCTAAACTGAACAGTGCATCATTGATGACATAAGCGTCGTGCTCAGGCTCGGATGCAATGTGAGTGCGAGCCGTCAAGGGAGAGGGGAGGCGGGACAAGTGTGCTTCGGCAGGTTCAAGGCAACTGTACATAGTGCGAGTACACCCTAAATGTCACCTTATGCTCAACAAGGCTGGAATTATTTGTTAAAAAAAAATTGAGAACTGTTATAATTTAAATTTTCTTTTTTGCGGTTTGCATTTTTCAATCAATACCATTCAGTAAATATTACTTCAGTCCTCAGAATCATATAGCTCTTAATAAATCATATAATTTGCTAATTTTCACAGCACTCTATGCAATAATTAACATTCAGGTTAATTATTATAATAAGTTCTAAAAACTGTTGTGCTCCTTAACTTTTTTACTGTGGAAACTATTCTTAAACAGAACATGTTTGAAATTGCTTGTAAAGAGAAAAAAAAGTATCATGAAGTATAATCTGCACTTATTGTACCTCAGATTCTGAATCATCGTCTTTCTTTTCATCTTCATCTTTTCCCAGGAAGAACTTCAGTCCAGCTACAAGGATCTGAACGGAGATCAGATTAGTTGAAACATGTTAGGAAAAGATCTTTTGATCTTGAAAATTAGATTAGTGAACAAAGACGCAACACAGTGCAATATTTAATTGAAATTCTAACCAATATAATATGAGAGCAAAAAATGTTTAATTATTAGAGATTGAACCTATTTTATTAAAAGTCAATGGCAAAAAGTCCAACCTTTGTGACTTTGGAGAAACACGCTGTGGTGATGACGTTCACAGTTTTAGCATCATTCCTGATTATTGATGTGAAAATAGAAAACTGTGAAGCAGAACATAAATAAAGGCATCCTATTATAGTCGTTACTGCTGAAGGACTCACCAGATGTTTCTTCTGTAAAGCTCAACCATCACATCTAGAGAGATTTTGGCAGCAATGGGGTTTGAATCCCTCAGCATGGTGTACATGAAGTTCTGCAAAGTCTGAGGGCAAACACAAAAGCGAGTCAGTTTCATGCAGCACATAAAGAACATGTCAGTGTCATATTTCAGCCCAAAACCAAACCAAAATAAATGAATAATGCCAATTTAGAGGGGAAATTGTTCTTAAAATGTATTTTTTGCCCCAAAGTAAAGTCAAAAAACACTTTCACCTAGGGTTAAATACTTAACATATTTGAAGGAATATTTTAGCTTAGCTTAAACTATTGAATCAGATTGGACCATTAGCATTTCACTCAAAATATAAAGCAAGGGTTTTGATCATTTTCCTATTAAAATCTTGACTCTTCTGTAGTTACATCATGTACTAAGACCCGATGGAAAATGAAAAGTAACTATTTTTTAGGGCAACAGGGCCTGACATTATGCTTTCATTGTGGTGTATTAAACAAGATACTTTGCTGCTGTATCATGGCTGCAGCAGATGCAATAATATTGTGTAGTGCTGTCACCTAGCTGGGGACTATTTTCAGGCACTACGTAATATAACTTCGCCTGCTACAGCCATGGTACAGCAGCAACGTTCCTTGATTATTGAGCCAGAATTGAACTTTTTGAGTGATATGCTAATGGTCTAATCCGATTCAATTATTTAAGCTAAGCTAAAAGTGATCATGCCAGACCTGGAGGTCAGATGAATGGATTCAAAAATTGTAAAAAAATAAATAAAAAAAAGAACATGTTAGCATCATATTTCACCCCAAAATCAAACCAAAACATTAAGTGAATAATCAATTATCGTCAATTTGGTAGGGTGTTATATAGTCAAATTGGAAGGTATATTGTTCTCAACTGTGACTTTTACCAATAAAAATGCTAAATATCTAGTTGACTTGTGAAATTAGATTATTTCCAATATAAGTGGTGTGTTCCTTTGAGAGTCTGAAGTTCTTCAATTGTGTTACTTAATAAAAAAAAAATGAATGCACTCAAGTCTTACCGTGTTCATTTTGTTGTTTTTGTGCTTTGCGTTAATGTTTTTGATATCCGTCACAATATGGGTATATAAAGTCTGAGAAGACAGAAGATATTTCTCTTAACAGCAAACTCTGCAATCATTTGTAATGTGTAAACAGAAGAAAAAACACCAACCTTTCTCAGAAGTTTGTCGTGACAGCGCAGCAGCTCGAAGAAAAGCCCCAGGAGACTGGTGGGACTGACCAGATCTTTGTTCCTCAGCATGATCAGAGCTTTGCAAAACGTCTGAAAAAGATTATGCCACAGTTACGCTCCATTCACACGGGGCGTCAGCATCAAAGTTTCCCATTCACTTTGAATAGGTGACGTCTGGCGTTGCCAAACTGCATTGTGGACCTGTCGGCGCCGCTTTAGAGGCGTTGCTCGCTGCAAAAGTTGGGACTTGCTCAACTTTTCCAGTGGCGACAGAAGCGTCAGCCAATCAGATCGCTGTATGCAAATACACCAGCTCAGACTGTGGCCTATTGCTGACTAATTTCATTGGCTAATGCTGCTATGACGATCGCGTCAGCCCCAACTTCAGACACGCCCTCTGTCAAGCGTTGACGCTGAAGCCCCGTGTAGGGCATTATGATTTAGAAAATGCATCTTCAAAAGTTAAAATGTCTATTGTCAAAGCTGTTTAAGAGGTCTTCTATAACTGGTTTATAACTAAACAAAAATGCAATATAAATACATGTATATATTTGAGAAAATGTTTGTTTATATTAATATTTTAATATATTTATGAATGAAAAATATTCAAATAATTAATTTTTTTTAAAATGTTTAATTACATCTAGTTTCATGTAAATACTTTTTTTTTTTTGTTTTTTGCATTTTATATACACAAACATTATGTAAATACAAACTTTTAGTTTGGAATTGGTTAATCATGAGTAATCGTTTAACCACTCAACATATAAGGCAGCTTCATTGGCTTCAAGAATCTGGTCACTCTAAACCCCAATTTAACATCCTTTTAACCTTGTTTATAGGGTATTTTGTACTTTGCAACTTTGAATTTTTTTTACATGATCAAACAGCTATATTACATCCATGCTACATTAAAGGTAATCTTAAAACACACACTCACATGGAGACAGAATATTGACAATTTAACAATAGTTCCAAGCAGCCCCATTAAGATAATAAGAATATTGTAAGTTCAGTCAAAAAAAACAAATGTCATTATACCATTCTGAGATCAGACTCCAGCACTGTATGATAATTTAAAAGCAGATCCGTCAGCTGCTGAGGGAAATCTGACAGCTCCTCTAAATAACAGTGTCCAACCTGGAGGAAAAGAATCAGTCAATAACAGTAAAACAGTCTAAACCATAACAAATCTAATGTGATTCATTACATAAACAGAATATATGTGTACTCATTGATTGAGGTAAAGTTGGTTTTATATTAACACATTCAGACTTTCTCCGTAATACAATTTCAGAAAAGTATTCTTTGCTAATTCTAACTAGAGAAATCATATTAGCAGAAAATGACTAACAAGGTACACCATTGTAGTCATATACACTCACCGGCCTCTTTATTAGGTACACCTTACTGGTTCTGGGTTGAACCCCCTTTTACCTTTAAAAACTGCCTTAATCCTTTTGTGGCATAGATTCAACACGGTACTGGAAATATTACTCAGAGATTTTGGTCTATATTGACATGATAGCATCACACAGTTTCTGTAGATTTGTCAGCTGCACATCCATGATGCAAATGAGTACAGTGAACTTATTGTCATGTTCAAAAAAACAGTCTGAGATGATTCACGCTTTATGACATGGTGCGTGTTTCTGCTGGAAGTAGCCGTCAGAAGGGTACACTGTGATCAAAAAGGGATGGACATGGTCAGCAACAATACTCACGTAGGCTTTGGTGATGACAAGATGCTCAATTGGTACTAATGGACCCAAAGTGTGCCAAGAAAAACCCCCACACACCATTATACCCCCACCACCAGCCGGAACCGTTGATACAAGGCGGGATGGATTCATGCTTTCATGTTTTTGAAGCCAAATTCTGACCCTACAATCTGAATCGAGAATCATCAGACCAGACAACATTTTCTAATCTTCTATTGTCCAATTTTGGTGAGCCTGTGTAAATTGTAGCCTTAGTTTCCTGTAGACAGGAGTGGCACCCGGTGTGGTCGTCTGCTGCTGTAACCCACCCGCCTCAAGGTTAGACGTGTTGTGCATTCAGAGATGCTCTTCTGCATACCTTAATTGTGATGAGTGGTTATTTGAGTTACTGTTGCCTTTCTATAAACTGGAACCAGTCTGGCCATTCTCCTCTGACCTCTGGCATTCTCTGTAAACCCTAGAGATGGTTGTGCTTGAAATCCCAGTAGATCAGCAGTTTCTGAAATACTCCGACTAACTCGTATGGCGCCAACAATCATGCCACATTTAGACACTTAAATCATCTTCCCCATTCTCGGTTTAAACTGTAGCAGATCGTCTTGACCATGTCTACATGCCTAAATGCATTAAGTTGCTGCCCTTTAATCGGCTGATTAGAACGAGAAGATAGACAGGTGTACCTAAAAAAGTGGCCAGTAAGTGTAATTAGTGTAAATGCTGTTTTCAAGTCACACTAACATGACATTTCAGACCAAATAGTCAAAGTAACATGGTAAACAATACAGGAAGCGTGTCAAGTTGTCACTGAACGAATGTGTGAATAAAAAACAAACTTTAGCTCAATTATAAAAACACACACACCATACCTGAGCCAGAAACATGACCAGCTCGGACAGGTCTTTGTTGGCTTTATCCGGCTGGTGTTTAAAGATCTCCACATTTGACTGATAATGACGATACTGCTGCAAAAACTGCAACGACAACATATTAACCACATTTAACACAGTCTTCAGTTCGACATTTATTCGTGTTATCAATTTAGTTACGTGTAAATCAGCGGATGTCTCAAATACAGATCTCTATAGAAATGCGTTTCTCGTAATAATAGAAGTGACAAGTTGTCTCAGGAACTAAACTAAAAAACAAGCACACGTGCTATTAATTATGCTACTAACGAACACACGTGAAACGTTTGGTTAGATTTAATACATACACGAACAGCTTGGGAAATCATTATTTATTTGTTTTGCTTTACAAGTTAAACAGCGAGTTATTTACCTCCTCGGTGTAGGACTTCGGATCCCTCTTGATCAGATTTTGCAACTGCGGGAGGTTCGTCGGTAATTTGTTATTGTGACGACCCGACATTTTTGCTGTTTAACTAATACTAAGTGTCAGAAAAGAATGTTTATTTTGACGGCTTCGATAACTTCAGCACCAGCGTGGCTCATAAGCAGGTCGCCATGTTGCCAGAAAACTACGGAAAGCGTGTAAGGACAGTAAGTACTCGAAAGCATAGATATGTACACGTAGATGGCATGTTCGTCCGCCAGCTTGGAACGGTCAAATTCCCGGCCAAAATTAATGTATTTAGCAGCCTCGGTTTTACATTTGACGATTACTTTTGACCATTAGGAAGTGCTAGTTTATGCTTAAAAGGAAAAGCTCAACCTTACATTAAAATGAAGTCATTTCTACAAGTTTCTTTTGGGCACAAAATAAGATATTTTAATGTTGTAAACTGGTAGAGATTTTGACATCTATACTGTTATTTTCCAAGGGCGGATTTAGTGATTTCGGGGCCCTAAACAATTGCAGCGAAGGGGCCCAAAAGCTCTAAAATGCACCTTTTGTACTTATTTTTTATTATTATTTTCATTTTTTTTCTTCAAGTATTGAAGAAATTTTAATCTACATTTTATCTGCAAAACAATAATAACATGTAAAGCACCTAGTAAAACTTTTAAAATTGTTTTCTGAAGATGAATTTACAACTAAACATAATAAATGAATTTATGAATAAATGAAAATTAAATTTTTTTTAAAACTAAACCCTCATTCACACTACAAGCGACTCGCAGCAGCAAAGCAAGCCATTGTTAATTTCAACAAAGAGGGAGCGACTTTTGGCAACATCCGTTTACGCAAACAACAGCGATCGTTGGCGACCAGGTGGGCATGTCAAGCGACACAACAAAGTTGAGAATCCTTCAACTTTTTGCAAAAAAAAAAAAAAAAAAAAAGCGACTCTCTTGATCGACAGCCAACAGGAACACCAGTAGAGCTTGTGATCCTGTCAGAGGTTGGATTTTTTTTTTACAGTCATTGGTATAGACCAGTTCTCAAACTGGTACGCAGGCTTCCTTCTAGTGGTACACGGAGGAATGAAATATGCCTAGTACATGCAATACACATTTCAAAATTTATCAAAAATGATGTATATAATCTGCCATATATGACATATAGCCTATATATCAGAGGTAATCTGCAACGTTTTTTAACTTTGCAGAGTTGTAGTTGCTTTACTGGGCCTACTACGCTACTGTATTTCAATACTGCTAATTTTGGTGGTACTTGGAGAGACAGTTTTTTTCTGAGGTGGTACTTGATGAAAAAAATTTGAGAACCACTGGTATAGACCTATACGCACCCCTGCGTTTGAGGCAGGTCGCCACTCTGAGCGAAGGCAGTCACTGCTAGTCTGAATGAGGCATAAATCTTTACTGATTTGACTGCTGGACTGGTCCATGATTGAAGGTAGAGGATAATTTTGAGCAGATGTAATAACGTTAAAATTAAAAATTTTACACCCTCACAGTACAAAAGGATAAAAAAACTATTTCATTTATGAGCAATTCCAACATTATAAATATGAAATTTGCAGTAAAAACTCAAAACATAAATTCACATAGAAGTATATGTTAACATTATATTGAAACATCTGTTTCTCCAGAACAACTGACCACAGAGTTGAAGGATCAGAAAAATATCAGTCTGTAAACATTTTTTATATTTTAAATGAGGAAAATAAACATGCGTTATGGATGTTACCAAAAAAGTCTGCGAGCACAACATACTTTGTAGAAATCCTGTCAATTAAACTGCACAACCCAAAAGAAATAATGCTAATCAAAAAGAGTCGGCTATCTTAAGAACAAAAGATGATTAATTTTATATCTTTGCATTTATGAGTCAAAAAGTGTCATTTTGGATGTGACGTCTCTCTGTTATGGATGTGAAAGATGTAAATTGCCACTTATGTTGTTTAGGTAAATGAAATATAATAGTTTGAAAACAATGACAGAGACATTTTGAGTATTTCTACAGTACTGTGAAAAACTTTTACACAAACTTAGAAACGGGTTCCGTATATTGGTGAAAACATGACATTTGCATGGAATTGCTCATATAATTTGTAATATTATTTATACTTCTAGGTATTTATTTGGGGGCTCTCAGATTTCCTGGGGCCCTAACCGGTCGCTTACCTTGCTCATTGGTTAAATCCACCCGTTCCCTACTGTGACATTCTTCAAAATATCTTATTGTGTTCATCACATGAAATAAATATCTGGTTTTGGTCTGCTTTAAGTTTTTAATTTCCAAAAAATAGTTTGTGTATTTGTGTGTTGGCAGTTTTGACCGCTTCAATATGGCGTGCAGCACCAACCGCTAATGAGGCATCTATGCGTATTTAGCTCTATTCTCAAAAGTTTTCAGTGCGCTGCGGCACCCGGTGGACGTTGTACTGCACGACAACCTTTATGATGTATATTCTATACAATTGTTGTGTTCATATTTTTTTCCATAAGGATAAATATTTTTCAAAGTAAAATTCCAATAGTATCTGGATGCAGCCTTTAAGATGCAAGCTGAGACTGCATCACTCAAATGGAGCTATAGTGACGTCACTCTGTCGAAAAGGTTAGGAGTGGGGTTAGTTGAGCCCATTAAAAAGCATTGGGTACAGCCAAGATTGCACTGCACCAGGTCTGCATCCAGACCCCTCTCAACAATTCACATTATTTTAATTCACTACATTAATTAACTTATAATTAATTTATTGTACATTTTTTACTCATTAACTTTAACCAATGATCAACAATGGGAGCAAAGTAAGCAATTAGGAAAATGCATAGCATAATATCAGTGATCAGTATAACTTGTTTAGTTCCCAATAATATATATAGGGGATGAAATAAATTTTCAAACATTGATATTGACAGATATTAGAGCTTTTAAAATATGTTATGCATCTACAAAAAAAAACACCTAAATATTGAAGGAAGCAATGAAAATAAAATACAATCACAATGTACAGCTTTACCTGTCATAATTTTAAAAATGACTAACCTGAATGCGTCCAAACATCACAGTAGCAACAAACACAATGATCAGATTATTTTAAAGGCTTTATATTCTTTTATTTACAAATTGCAAAATTGTCCAGTATGTAACAGCTTTTAAAACATATATCAACAGATTTCATAAGATAAATATCACACTAAAATATAACACTTTGAATTTCTTGGATCACCCCTGGCGCTCTGTGATTTCTAAAAGATTTACAAAGCAAATACTGTCTCGTATTCTGTCAAGGCAACATTTCCAGCATCATTTCATATCAAATACATCTACAAGAATCATTCTGTACCACAAAAAATAAAAAGAATTCATTTCCTTTTCTTATTTGATCCATAATCATTAAGGAATATATAAAAACTGTTTGTTTTTATACCAAAAACAACTAAAAAAGATAAATTATAAAACAAATGGTCTCATAGAAGTAGTAGCAGCCAATGGTCAAGAATGTAAGCGATAAGAAAAAACAAAAAAAATAAATCTGCAAGAATTGTACACGTCACTGACGTCTGGAACATCTTAAGACTTTTTGTTTGTTTAGTTTTGTTCTGATGAGATAATAAAAGTATTGACGGTGTTTTGAGCTGTTATCCTGACAGCTCCTCTTCCGCCTGGAGGCAGCGCAGCACATACAGAATCACCTGATAGCAGAATATGTACTGTTCCTGAAGAGGAAAACCAGTGAAAAATGTTACATGCAAAAAGACAGCAGCATAGACTGTTTAATGTCGATGCATGCATTATGATTGATTGATTACCTCTGTTTGTACCATGCCCTGCCTCTGGAGTCTCATGGTGCGCACAATATCTGATATGTCAAACTAATAGAAAGAAATATCAAGAACACAATATTATTATAAAAAAAAAGATGCAGATGCCTCATCAAGATTAATACTAATAATTTATTAGAATGCAAATATAAATATATATATATATATATATATATATATATATATATATACCTACATAATAAATATTTATAATTTAATGTATCAATTAATGTTAATCATATGATTATATCATTAATATAATTTTACATTGAAATTAAAACATAATTTATGAAATATGAATGATATATTTGTAAAATAATAATATGAAATGCAAAACAATATATATATATATATATATATATATATATATATATATATATATATATATATATATATATATATATATATATATATATATATACATAAAATAAAATAATATATAATATAATACTACTACTACTACTAATATTATTATTATTAAAAATAATAATAATAATAATAACAATACTAGTAATATTTTATAATAATGTGAACGAATATGTAACAAAGGACTAAATGATAATAATAATAACAATAATAATAATAATAATCTAAAAAGAAAACAAACTAGATAATAAATAAATATAATGCAATAATGTAATGTGCCTACTATAAATAACAATCATATATTATTAATAATTTAATAGTATATTGCAATTAAAAATGTAAGATATTAAAAATTAATTAGAAATATATGTAAATAATATGTAATGTAAAATAATATATTCCTTTATATTAATATTGATAATAATAATAATAATAATAATAATAATAGTAAAAATTATAATTTATTATAATACAAACATAAAAAACACATTTATAATGACTACCATTAATATTAACTATATAATTATTATAATATTATAATACAATTAAAATGTAAAACATTACAAATGAATTGATATATTTGCTAAATAATAATCTAATGTAAAATAATATATTTCCTTATAATATTTTTTCAATTGTAAAAATGTTCTTTAGTATGATAATACAAAATGTTTTATAAATGTACTAAACATGATAAAATGAAGAAAAATATATATTAATAATAATAAAAACATAATAAAAAGTATGTAAATATAGCAACACCTCATTTAAATTGAATGTATCTGTTGTATGTTTAAATGTAATGTTACTTTTCCTGACGATGTTAGGTGAACACACTCTTATTTTAATGAATATTATAGTTTATTAAAACGGATTTGTTTAAGTGCACCGAAATATCTTATCTATACTTACTCAGAAATACATATAAATACACATTTTCAAAGGGGGTGTATTTATCTATGTAGTGCATTGTATATACAGCTATTATTTTTATTCACTTTATAGTTCATTTATTAATTAATTTCCCTTTGGCTTAGTCCCTTTATTTATCACAACGGAATGAACCGCCAACTTATCCAGCATATGTTTTACACAGCGGATTCCCTTCCAGCTGCAACCAAGTACTGGGAAACATCCATACACCTTTATGGTTCAATTGTAGTGTAATATTCCAGTATTTAACATAAATGTGTAAGAAAACACAAAACAATAAACAGTAAGATGATAAAAACTGAAATATATAAATAACTGAATGATGAAAGTAACTGTTGTTTATATGCTAGGTGTGACACTTACATCTGCGTCCTTGCTGATTAGTCCAAGGACCACGTCTATGCAAATGAGCGTTCCTGAGCGGCCAATGCCTGCGCTGCAGTGAGTGATGATGGGTCCTGATAGGTGGATGTGTCTCATGTAGGAGATGAATGTGAGGAGCTGTTCTGGTTGAGTGGGTGTGCCGTGATCAGGCCAGCCTGTGTAGTTCAGGTGAGTCACTCGCTGAAGCTCATTCGTCTGAAACACAGATCATTTTAGTTTACACAAATCATTTAGTTTACAGACTAGATAGATGAATAAATTCATTGATACAGATATTAGGGCTACATGAGTGTTGTGTTAGGGCTACAAGTGTAGTGTTTTTTATAATAATGCTTTTCATTCATTCATTCATCCATTCATCTATTCATTCATTCATTCATTCATTCATTCATTCATTCATTCATTTATTCTTACTTGTAAAATTAATCATGATAATATTATATATATATATATATATATATATATATATATATATATATATATATATATATATATATATATATATATATATTATTGTTGTAGTTGTTGTTAATAATAATAATAATAATAATAATAATAATAATTGAAAATATAGTATTACATTTTATTAAAATGTACTTTATTATGATAATACAAAACGCTGCATTACACTTAAAGATGCAAGATAGATAAAAAATTAAAATGAACAACTTTCTAAATAATAAAAATAATATTAATAATATATTTAATAATTAATAAAAAATAAGTTATGTTAGTACATTATATTTGTTTTTCTTTTCATATTTGCATTAGTAATATTATTATGCAAATATGTCAATTAAATATTTTATATATTTTATTTTTATTGGAATGTAATAGGAATACCATTTTTGTATGATCAAATTTGAGTAATAATAATAGATTATTATTATTATCATCATTATTGTGAACAATAGATACATTATTATATTACATTTGCTTTCCTTTTTATATTTGCATTAGTATACTGAACTATTTTTATTAAAACTTGAATTACCACTGTGTATGAAATGTGCTATATCATTTTATTATTATGACTCAAATTTGATACAGTACTACAAAACTTGTTATTAATATTACATTGCAATTAAAATGTAATATATTAAAAATAAATTGTCATATTTGTAATGTGTGTGTACACATAGATAATATGTAACAAACTAATATATACCTATTTATTAATTACAAAAATAATATAAAATTTGTATAAATATTTACTAAATTATGATTTTACAAGATGCAAGATAAATAATAACAAATAATTAAAATTATTATACAAAATTTCTTAATGATAATAATAATAATAGTAATAATATTCTAAATAATTTATTATACTAATGCTAATATAAAAAGGAAAACAAATATAAATTATTAATGGAATAATTATTCAGATTAATAATACAATTGATAATTATTTATTATCCCTTCATTATTATATTATAAATATTATTATTACTCCAATTTGATACTACAAAAATGGTATTACAATAAAAAAGTAAAGCTCATTATCATTACTTTTTGTTTTATTTTTTATTACTTAAAATAAAATAAAATAAAAGCAAAGTAATATTTCTAATTATAATATGATATAATATTAATATATGATAATACTAAAATTATAATAATATAATATTAATAAAATAATTTCCTCCAAACAATAACAATTAAAACTATGTATAACACCCTACAGCTCCTCCTATATTTCTTAATAATAATAATAATAATAATAATAGAAATCAAAATAATTTATTATACTAATGCAAATATAAAAAGGAAATTAAATATAATGTATTAATGTAATCATTACTCATATTATTAATATAATCAATAATTATTATCTCTCTAATATATTATAAATGTAATATTAATAAAAGCAACTCCCCCCAAACAATATCAATTAAACCATGTACAACACCTCACACCTTCTCTTCTCTCCTCAAAGCAGCATCTATTCATAAAAACTCTCTCTCTCTCTCTTTCTCTCTCTCTCTCTCACCTGGACGTCTTTCAGCTCAATAAGTCTGATGACGAAGTTGTCCAAATGCTGATCTTTGACCAGTGTGACCTGCAGCCTGTCGTCCACCATCTGTGGCGAGCGTGGAGTATCAGGCCAATAGCGTTGACACTTGACCTTTCCTCCCTCCACCTCCTGTGTCATCATGGCGATCACGTTAGACTTCTGCTCCCACACCATCTGCCAGAAGTCCCCCAGCGTGGTGGGCAGAGGGCCCTGACAAGCGATGTACATGAAGCTCTCGTCCTTCACCGCCATCTTAATGAAGTTTGCGTTGATGTAGCCGCCGTCGTTTCCTAGGAGGACTCTGGTGGTGTCGACTGTTGGAGAAGAGGAGCGAGTTTAGTGCGAATAAATGATGGAGATGTTTGTGATGTTATATTTATCGCTGCTGTGTTTACGCACAGGGGACGATGTTCTTGTAGCGGTTTTTCTTCTTGTTTTCTTTGGTTTGGCCGATCAGGCATTCGTCCAGGGGCCGCAGGTTTTGTAGGTTCTTAGAGAGGAAATAATATGCAATATGAGTTTTTCGTTGTAATTACAACATAATTTCTTTTCATTTCCAAATTTTCATTTAAGTTTAAAAAAATAATAATAAAAATAAAATTATACAGCCATTCAAATGTATATATTTTACATTTCCACTTTACATACATATAACTTTAAAAAATAATAATAAAGTGATATTAATATTTAAATTAAATGTATTTAAAGATTCGTGAAATAATAAATGACATTTTAAAAAACTTTTTCCCCCTCAATTTAACACTTTTTCAAGTTATTTTTTCATTTCTATATTTGCATTTAAAATAAATAAATAAATATTTATAAATAATTATTTTAAACACGCAAATACATGCGATGATTGGTTCGGCTTAAAATGTAGAATTTGGTTGGAAGAGTAGAGTGGATTCTATGATCTAAAGCAACATGGAAAATAATATGTTGACTTTTAATGTCAGTGTGTAGTGATTGCAGCAGACTTAGAATATGTACATTCATTATTGTAAGCCTGCCATGTTTATAATAAAAAATAAATACTATATATACAGCCATTCAAAAGTATGTCATTATTATTATATATTAAAAAAATAAAATAAATAAAATAAATAAAAAATGATATATATATACAGCCATTCAAATGTATGTCACTTATATACAAATCAGAACTTTTAGCCCCCTGAATTATTAGCCCCCCTGTTTATTAGTATTTCCCAATTTCTGTTTAACGGAAAGAAGATTTTTTTCAACACATTTCTAAACATGATAGGTTTGATAACTCATTTCGAATAACTGTTTTTATTTCATCTTTGCCATGATGACAGCACATAATATTTGTCTAGATATTTTTCAAGACACTTAAAGTGACTTTTAAAGGCTTAATTAGGGTAATTAGGTTAACTAGGCAGGTTAGGGTAATTAGGCAGGTTATTGTATAACAGTGGTTTGTTTTGTAGACTAGTAAAAATAGCTTAAAGGGGCTAATGATTTTGACCTTAAAATTGTTTTAAAAAATTAAAAACGGCTTTTATTCTAGCCGAAATAAAACCAGAATAAAAAATATTATCAGACATGCTGTGAAAAAAAAATTCCTTGCTCTGTGAAACATCATTTGGAAAATGTTTTTTTTTTTAAGTATTGTTAAATATATATATATATATATATATATATATATATATATATATATATATATATATATATATAACTGTATATTCAATTCAATTCAGCTTTATTTGTATAGCGCTTTTACAATGTAGATTGTGTCAAAGCAGCTTCACATAAATGGTCATAGTAATTGGAACAGAGAACTTCAGTTTTTAGTGTTTAAGTTCAGTTCAGTTTAGCTCAGTTCAGTGTGGTTTAAAATCATTACTGAGAGTCCAAACACTGAGGAGCAAATTCATCGATGGGTAGCTCTACCGATCCCAAACCATGCAAGCTAGAGGCGACAACAGAGAGGAAAAAAAAATTCACCGATAGGCAAGTGAAGAAAAAAAAAACTTGAGATTAACCAGACTCAGTTGGGCACGACCATTTAAATGTCTCCGCTGGCCAAAAGTTTTATTTATATTACATTTAAAAAATATTACACAGTGATAGTAATATTTTAAAGATTTATTAAAAAAGTCTTGCAATAATAAATCGCATTTTAAAACACTTTTTTTTCAGTTCCATAATTACAACAAACTGCAATGACAAAACAAAATTTTCAGGTTTTCAAAAAAGTATTTCTTATTTTTGATATTAAAAACAGTTTTGCTGCTTAATATTGTGGTAGAAATATTATTTGATTTATTGTTTTTGTTTTGTATGTTTAATACCGCACATTTTTAATACAGCATTCCGAAATATACTGTAATATTTACACTTTCAATATTACTTTATTTTATTATGTTTAAATAATATGTAATTTTGTCTTATATTTAACATACACAAATAAAAGAACAATAATAAGAAAACATTTATTTGTATGTGTTAATGCTTCTTATGCATTCAATTACTGCATGTATTTAATCAATAATAAAGTAAAATAGTAATATTTGAAAATATTAACACACAATTGTTGTAATTAAAGAAATTTGAAAACAAATCAATTTGATGGTAATCTGATTTTCCTCCTATTATCATCATCACCATTAAAAACAGTTGTGCTGCTTTTTTTGTGTTGAATATTATTTAAATTATTGGCTTGTTTTGTAGTAATAATACAAATAAAAATAAATAAATAAATTACAAAACATATAAAAACTATAACATTATGAAAAAACTTTATATTTATGTAACTACATTTTTAAAAATCCTCATTACCACATTTTTAAATATGTTCAAGTAAAAACATGTAAAAGTCTTAAATTTACCATAATGATAAAATAACATCAATAATAATAATAATATATAGACAATTTCAATTGAATGATACAAATAATGACTTTAATAATGCACGTTAAATTAGGTTCAGAATGAAAACAATTAGAGAAAAATAAAAAATACATTTGCTTCAGTATGTATTTAAAACAGAAATATTTTCTATTTATCGTTATATATTTTATTTATTACTTTTTTATTGTCCTTGCAGAACAAACGTATTCATTTCATTGATTTAGGTTCTGCATATAAAAATGTAACAAAGAAGGGTGAAAAAAGTGTTTTATTATCAAAGAAATGAGCGATTTGATCAGTGAGTAGCCTGAAAATGTGTGTACCTCAAACTCCTGCAGAGGAACTTTCTGCTCGATCAAGCCTCTCATCATGCGGACGATCGTGTTGAGGTTGGTGGACGTGTAGTGACCGTCAGGAACCACTTTAACCAGCGGCAGAGATGTCAGCTCCTCCTCAGTGACAATTGGACCATCTAAAACACACAGAAACAGACTTATAATGACATTCCCATGTACAGATGAAGATGTCTCTGAGCTGCCAAGACTGACAAACCTTCAGTGAACTTGGAGTTGATGTTCTCTATGGGCAGATCATCACTGCCCCATGTGATCTCATCTTCATCTAGAGGACCCGACGAAGACTGAGGAGCACTAACAAGAGGATACAAGACTAGATTAGAACGAGATTTAAAGAGACAGTTGTTTTGTTCTCCTGATAATATAAAAAAGTAGATATTTTGATAAATGTTGGAAACATGTAGACAATGACTGCCATAGTATTTTTTCCCAACTATTTAAGTCAATGGTTACCCGTTTCTACATTCTTCAAAATATCTTCTTTTGTGTTCAACAGAAAAAAAGGAAACTCAAATCGACTAAATAAAAAATTCCATTAATTTATTTTAGATTATTTGATCATTTATATTTTATATATAAAATAAATTATTTAAAATGACAGATTAAATACACACTACCGGTTAAAAGTTAGGGGTCAGTTTTTTTTCTCTGTTTTTTTTTTTTATATTATTTTTATTCATCAAGGCGGTATTTATTAAATATATCTAAAAAAAAATAAATAACTGCTTTCTTATTGTATGTAGTTAAATTTTTTATTACTATAATCATTAATAAAAATAACAATAATAATAATAATAATAATAATAATAATACATTTTAGAGTGATTATTATTTTTATATATAGAGTTATTTTATAATGCAATAACATTTTAAAATTTTACAATTTGTACTGTATTTTTGATGAAATAAATGCAGCCTTGGTGAGAAGGAGAAGCTTATTTTAAAACATTTAAAAATCCTACTGACCCCAAACTTTTTACCAGTAGTGTAAATATTATTAATAATGCAACTTCAAAATAAAATAAAAAAATCATTTAATAAAAATTCATTTTTAAAGATTATTTAAAGAGTATATATAAGGTTTTAAAATTAGGGTTTAAATATTCATTAAAATATTAATAAATAAAGCTGTTCTCAAAGTTGAAAACTCATTTTCATTTCTAAAAAATTATTTTTTTGCAAAATTATTGCTACTACTACTACTACAACTACTACTACTACTACTACTAATAATAATAATAATAATAATAATAAAATATTTAGAGTTTTAAAATTAGGGTTTAAATATTTAAAAAATAGAATTAGTAATTAAAAATGTTCTCAATGTTGAAAACAAATTTTCATTTCTAAAAAAATCATTTTTAAAAGATTATTTGAAGAGTACAGACTTCTTATAAAATAATAAAATAAAATAATATATAACAGAATTAAAAAATATATTTAGAGTTTTAAAACTAGGGTTTAAATATTAATAATATTATTAATAATTAAAAATGTTATCAATGTTGAAAACTAATTTTTATTCATTCATTCATTTTCTTTTCGGCTTAGCCTCTTTATTAAGCAGTGGTCACCACAGCTGAATGAACTGCCAACTTTTACAACTTTTACTTTTACAACTTTTATCTTTTACACAGTGGATGCCTTTCCAGCTGCAACCCATCACTGGGAAACACCCATACACTCTTACATTTGAAAACTAATTTTCGTTTAGATTATTTGAAGAATGCAGACTTCTTAAAATCACTAAAAGGAAATAAAATATTTAGGGTTTTAAAATTATTGTTTAAATATTAATAATAATTTAAATTATTCTCAAATGTTAAAAACAAATTTTAATTTCTAAACATTTTTATTTATTTACAGGATACAGAATTCAATAAATAAATAAATAAATAAAAAATTTAGGGGTAAATATTTAAATATTGTCTAAATTAGGCCTGTCACAATAATCATATTATCGACTTAACAAACAACAAATGGACGTGAACTCAATCATTCATGGTGATGCAATATATATCTCCCATACATATAAACTATTTCAACAATATTTTAGCTGATTATGCAACATTTCTATCTCTATTGGAGGTGTCAGTATGGTTAAAAAAAGCACCATAGTATTTACTATATATTACTTTAGTATATTTTCATATGGCTGTCAGACAAATGAAAATAAATAGCAGCTATCGCAACCTCTGTTTTTGTTTAGGATATATATTTTCACATTCTGATTCCAATGCCTGACTGTTAAAATGACTTTAATTGAAATATTACTAAGAATAAAATATTTTTATATTGTCATTCTTTCATTGTATAATGAGTGGCATAAAATGGTCTTAAATTAACAACATTATCATTTATCGCAATATTTATTAGTGCAATATATCGAACATAAGAATAGATATTGTGACAGGCCTAGTCAAAATAATAATTAAATACTAATAATAAATAAAACTCAATGTTGAAAACACTTGATATTTTTGAATATTTGATAAAAAAAAGTTTAAAACAACAACAGAAATTCTGTAAAATGTTTTAAAAGATATGATTGACCAATATAATGCATTAAAAAGACAGTAGTGTACATCTAAACAATATGTAATCAACACTATGAAGTGTCAAGCTGCTTGTGTAACAGTGGTGTTTTACAGACTCACCTGTCATTCAGTGGAGCATCAACATTTTCTTCCTTCCACTCAGCCTTTCTTGACGTCTGAAAACAGAAGAAGAGGACAACACATCTATATGATCACATCATGTACAGTAAGTCCTGGATGAGCTCTGCAGATGCTGAATCTTTTACGTGCAGATGTTTGTACCTCTGGAGAGTCTTCAGGCAGAGATGAACCGTCACAGTCTGTGTCCTCTGACAGATCAGCACTCGTGTCTGTTCCCTTCCTCTTCTCAAGAGAGCCTGTGTCATAATCTACAACACACACACAACACTCAATTACACAAAACTAAACGCATACATTACATTTTTAAAAAAAAAATACATATCTCTAGAAAATAACTACACTAGAAAAATTAACACATATTTCATTTCAGTTAGTTAAATATAACAATAGACTAACATTCAACTCAAATGAATGCTAATTATACAGACTTTATAAAATAAAATAAAAAAAAGTTTTAATAACTTTAAAATGAAAATGAACAAACAGTAATATTTGTTAATAATTTTAGATTAGGTTTTTAAATTATTTTATATAATTTCTTGTATTGTGTATTATTTTTGCACTAAAATAACTATCATTTAAACAAGAACAAAAAATACAACAGAAAATAAATAAATAAATATACTTAACAAATATTTGACTACCTGTATTGTATTTAATTTCCATAAAAATGCTATAATTTAAATTTCTATATTTATTGAACAATTTTGGCTGTACATATTTAAACAATAATATTTCTTAATTAATTTTCATTAGGTTTTTAATTTATTTTATATTTTATACCAGTACTTGTATTATGCATCATTGATGTACTAAAATAACTAATATACAAGAATAAACAAGTAAAATAAATACTTATAAATACTTATAAATACTTACAAATAAAAATAAACAAGAATAACAAAAATAAAAACATAAAATTAATATAAATATATTTATTTATATAAATATATAATAACAAATAAATAAATAAATATTTGATTACCTGTATTGTTTTGATTTCCTTTTCCTTACAAAAATACTTTAATATTGTAATAGAATATGGCAATTAATTAGTGTCAAATGGCTTTATATGTTCAAACAATAGTATTTTTGCAAATTAATTTAAGATTAGCTTTTTAATTTAGTTATATTTAATTTTTTTACTTGTATTGTGTTTTATTGATGTACTAAAATAACTAACATTTAAACAAGAATGAAAAAATAAAAACTGAAAATAAACTAAATAAAACAATTTTTGGTTACCTGTATTGTATTTCATTTCCTTAATAACATTTTATAATTTACAATTCTATATTTATTATAAACCTATTTTGCATAAAAATACTATAATATTATAATAGTATATGGCAATTAATTAACATTAAATGGCTGTATGTATAATTTATATATATATATATATATATATATATATATATATATATATATATATATATATATATATATATATATAATATATAATATATATATATTCATTCATTCATTTTCTTTTTGGCTTAGTCCCTTCTCCTACTCCGGGGTCGCCACAGCGGAATGAACCGCCAGCACGTATCCAACACGTTTTTACGCAATGGATGCCCTTCCAGCTGCAACCCCATCTCTGGGACCTATGTATCTGTATCTGTCTGAATATATAAGTCTGAAACTTTCTTCTAAAATGAGCATTTTTATCAGGCTTCTGTGTGTATGTTTAATAATATCACTATTATGGCAAAGAATAGGTCCTTTTTCTGGTCTTTAAAGTGAAATATGTCAACATAGACAAAAGAGGCTGAGAAATACGGTCATTTTTGAAGGAAATTTCAGATGGCACATAGAGGTTTTTGCATCTGAACTCTTCATATATTATTTTTTATGGTCTTAAATGCAAAAAATGTAAAAGGAATAAAAAAATAATATCGAAAAAAATACACAACATTGTGGAAATAAATATGTATTAATATATTTTAAAATATTTTAATTGAATGTTCCATAAACATTTATTATTGAAATATTTTAATAAAACATTTAGCTGAAATTTTATGGTATCAAAATTCACTTCAATATTGATGTCTTCTGTGTTGTACCTATTGGAGGGAGGGGAGGGGGGCTGCTGCTCTGGCTTTGCTCTGAAGGTGTCTGAAGTTTAGTCTTCACGCCACTGTCTTCACTCACATCTGAAACAGCACACAGCACACCTCTATATGAGGCTAAAGTTGTTTTTTTATTACCATTCACACTATTCCAACAGACATTAACATTACAACCCATCATTATAGAGGTTTTGTACCGTTGTTTCCATTAACGGTGCTGGATTTGAGAGGCAGGAAGCCCAGGTACGTGTTTGGCATTTGGTCTGGTGGACGGGACACAATGAGCTGCACCAAGCCTTTAGCTTTGCGGATGGTGGTGACGGCTTTAGCATGCGACACACCGATCATGAGATCATCATTCACCTGCACAAAAACACAACCAAAGGAAATGCTATTTACTGTGTGCCAATATGTATAGTTGAAAGCAGAAGTTTACATACACTGTACAAAAAGGGCACTTTACCATTTAAAGGTCAGATGTTAATGTGACTAAATTTTTTCTCTTTTAGGTAAGTTAGGATTATCAAAGTTGTTTCTGTTATGCTTAATAGCAAAATGATAAGCGAGATATTATTGAGAAATTGTAATAACCTTTCTTGAAAGTCAAGTTTACATACAATAAGATTATTATGCCTCTGAAAAAGCTCAGATGATGATGTCAAGGTTTTGGAAGTTTCTGATTGGCTAATTGACAACATGTGAGCTAATTGGAGGCACAACTGTAGAATAGTATTTAAAGAAAACGTCAAACACATTGCTTCCTTTTGTGACAACATGGGAAAATCAACAAGCCAGAATCATCAAAAAAAGCCAGATTACAATTTGCTAAATTACACTGGGTTTCATTTGAGTTTCCTTGGCTGTGTTTTGGATCATTGTCTTGCTGAAATGTCCACTCTGGTTTCATCTTCATCATCCTGATATTGTAAATGTTAGACTGAAGCAGCTGATTTTCATTTACAATGATGAAAGGGCAGAGGGTTGCTGAAAAACTACTGATAGATTTCAGCTGCTCTCTGGGCTTTCGCTGCATTTCTACACCTCCCTTTCTTCATGTGTTTAAGACTTTTTTCCTTTCCTGTGTCATTTCATTTTATTACAAACTTCTTTTGTAAAGGAAATAGATTTGTGTTCCTTACATATATGGATTTCTTTGGTTTTTACCAACAACTGGTAAAAATTTCAAGTCACCAGCATCTTTAGAAATATGTTTTCGGGAAAAAAATGGTGACGTGTTGTATACTTATTTCCCTCACTGTATATACAATAAATACAGTCAAGCCAAAATTATTAATAGCCCTGGGGGTATGAAAATACAAATAAAAGCTGTCAAATAAAAAAAAAATGATTCCATGTATTTTGTTTACCTTCTGCTCAAAATGCGACATATCATATAATTGTGTAATAAATAAGCTGTTAGGTATTTCGCTGACACTTCCTAGAAATATTCTTTTGCGTCCTGAAACCTTTATTACTGGTTTCAAAAATCCATATTATGACCACTTTAAAAACTTTTATTGTACCAATTCAAAACATTATGTACCTTAAGTAAGCGATCTCCAACTTGCAGCGTGCCGGCAATGTCTGCGGTCCCTCCAGGGGTGACGGACTTCACAAAAATTCCCCTTTCTCCACCAATCACAGAGAAGCCAAGGCCTCCTGCTGGCGGCTTCTCCAACTCCAGCTTCACGATCTGCTCCTGTGAAAACATTAAACACAAAAACAAATGATGAAGAACAACTTATGAAAAGCACACTGATTACAAATGCATTCACCAATGCATTTCCTGAAAAGCAACTTAAACTCCTTTCACCTGCTTCTCATGTAACTAAAAGACTACAGAAATCTAATCTGTCTCCACTAGTTCAATTTCAAGCTTTTTTTAATTCTAAAAAATATACAATTGTATACATATAATATACAACTATAAACATAAAATATACAATTACAAAATTATAATATTATACCAGAGAAGTTTCTGTTTTGTGAAGTCTGCCTATTTAGTGATAAAACATTGAGCTAGAGCAGCACAGATCAATATTAGGTAATGGTTGACCAGGAGTTAGTTGGACAGATCTTTACCTCAGCAGGACAGATACCGGAGAGGGCCTCCAATTCATTATTCTCGCTGCTATGGAGATAACCTATGATACAAAGAGAGAAATGAGGACAGAGTACTTATTACTCAGATTACAATCACAAACATACTGTACACAATACTAACTAGTGCCTGAGATGATCACATTAGTCACAAGTACAATATTCTTTTTATTTACTGCTTTAATCTGACCATAATTAGAATCAAAATACATCAGTTAAATTCAATGAATGACAATTGTTTGCATTTTTTAAAGAACCGGACATACACATATTTAAAACATAATTTTTTTTATGACATTAAAAGATCATACCCCATAAGCACCAACCAATTGTCACAATTCATACTTTATATATATAAATTATATAAAATGGTATGAAAAATAAATTAATCACAAAATGAATAAATAAATAAATAAATAAAAATAATAAATAAATAAAACTAATACAAATAAATCAAATAATGACTAAATTAATTAATAAAAAAAATAACTAAAAAATAAAATTAATTAATTAAAATAAAATAATTAATGACTAAATGAATTAATAAAAAATAAATAACTAAAAAGATATAACAAATAAATATGAATAATCAAATGAATGCCTCATTAAATAAATAAAAAAATAATCTTAAAAATGTATATTTTTTATAAATAAATATAAATAATGACTAAATGAATAAAAAATAAATAACAAAAAAGTCAAATTAAAATAAATAAATACAAATAAAAATTAATGACTAAATGAAATAATAAAAAGGAACTAAAAACTTTAAAAAATACAAATAAATAAATCAATGACTACATGAAATATTTAAAAGTAAATAACTAAAAATAAATAAATACAAATAAATAAATGTTTGACTAAATAAATGAATTAAAAATAAATTACTAAAATAATAAAATATATAAATACAAATAAATGACAAAAAAAGAAAGAATAATAAATAAATAAATAATGCAATGTAAAATGTATTAATATATAATTTACATATTTTTTATATAAAACAGGTCAGAATATATGGTTTAATATTACTTGAAGGTATCAGTTACCCTAATGATGTGAAACATTATTTAACCACTGACATTACATTTGAAAAATTAAACTCATGATTTCAATACTTTCTCTGTACTGTATATTAAATCTTGTGTGTCAGTCTAGAGGAACATTTCCTGAATCTTGCTGCTGTGTAAATGGCCAATGAGAATTCAGTATGCAAATACATCCAACAAAGGCGTAAATCAGAATATGCAAATATTATGACAACACCTTTACTGTAGGTTACATTATAATAGAATTCCATCAGTATAAGTCAACAGACAAGTTGCAATTTATCTACATTTATTGACACATTTTAATTGATTTTGTATACATTTTTACATTTATAAACCTGAGCAAAGTGTAGCATTTACTTTATTTATATTACTATTAAGCAAAACGAAAAAAAATAAAGGTTTTAAACAATAATGCATTTAATTGTGCAATTGTGCATGTTAATTTGAACAAATCAATAACTTGTCTAATTCTTTCAGAAAACACAAAACAATCATATTAAAATAAGTCCAGATATTCGTGTGACAAAACCACAAGACTGTAATGATGAGCAAAAATGCTCCAATTTCCTCTTTCCGCGACAGGAATAAATAGTATTTCCGAAAAATAGCAAAACAGAAACTAACCATTTAAAACACAATCCTCCTCAGCACAAAACAACTAATCAAACACTATACATGACTAAATCTTGAGCAAAATGTTGTAGTTTATTCCGTCTTATTACACTTACCGTTCATACTCTGTGACACTTTAGGACTGATGTTATTGTTTAGTAAAGAAATCTCCTCCTCATCCGGAAAAACAGGTTTCCCATCCCTACGGAAATACACTCAGATATAGTGGTGTCCATCCAGAAGTATTGCATATATCAAATAACAGACAGACATGCAAGTGCCTTCCCAACACTTTCAGCTGAATTTCACAGCATTTTCCCAAAAAGTTTCCACTCTAGGCCAAATACCCTGACTTTGACTGACTAGAAAGGTGAATTTCCCTATGAGCACTGAGCAGTCGCGTCATATCTGTTTAGGACACTATGCTAAAGTCTGAAACAAAGGTGGACTGAAAGTTAGATTGATTAACCTTATTTAATTCAAGGGGCTTTTATTGACTTTATTTGCTTTTTAAGAGTGATGTCACGCGAAGTGGCTTCAGGGTCCAAGCGCTCAATTGAACTGTATGGGGAGGCTCATCAAATGGTAATAATAAACATTTACAAAGTGCTTTGATACTTTGATACACAATCACAGCATTACAGTATATATATATATATATATATATATATATATATATATATATATATATATATATATATATATATATATATATATATATATTTACACACACACATCCATGCCTAATATTAGATGGCCAGAAAGTGATTAATTTAGTAGAAATTGTTATATTGGTATCTGTGATGCAGCAAGTACAGAGACTGTAGCGTACATCATGATTTTAAATAAAATTACCTTTAATGTGTAACATGGTCATAAAATATGGTCATAAGTTTTCTCAATTCAAATGAGGGCTCAGCCATCGGAATATTTTTGGCTCAAGACTTCCGATCTCATTCACTTCCATTGATGTTTAGACGTTAAAAATAATTCATTGTGCTGCATGATGTTGCAAACTGGGTGACGCAGTAGGTATTGCTGTCGCCTCACAGCGTTGGTTCGAGCCTCGGCTGGGTCAGTTGGTGTTTCTGTGTGGGGTTTGCATGTTCTCCCTGTGTTCGCGTGGATGGGTTTCCTCCGGGTGCTCCGGTTTCCCCCACAGTTCGTAGTGTATGAGTGTGTGTGTGAATGAGTGTGTGTGGATGGATGTTTCCCAGAGATGGGTAAAAACGTGCTGGATAAGTTGGTTGTTCATTCTGCTGTGTTGAACTCAGATTAATAAAGGGACTAAGTTGCAAAGAAAATGAATGAATGAATGTTGTAAACTGACATTTAACTATTATATTACTCTCACTTTTAAAGTATAGAAATGAACACTTTTTTGTTACACCGCTAATCATTCCTTGTCATTTCAACCATAGATAACCAGGCAGCAACATTCCGCTCTCCCTCTTGAAGCTAATACAGAAGTCACTGAAACGGCAACTCATCGAAATTTCGCTCATCGGTTTTGATTATATAAAGTTATATTAAGTCTGCATAATTAACGGCGTGGCCACTTGACTGACAGCTAGGTCTTGCTGGGTGCAGTCACGTCACCTTAGCTGATTCCGGCTGATTAGCCACTGAACTCTGTTTATATATAACGTATTTTTGTTGTTTTATGTGGCTTTACATCAGAGGTCACCAACCCTGTTCCTGGAGAGCTACCTTCCTGCAGATTTTAGTTGCAACCCTGACCAAACACACCTGTTTGTAATTATCAAGTGCTGCTTTAGGTACTATTAATTGGTTCAGGTGTTTGATCAGGGTTGGGACTGAATTCTGCAGGAAGGTGGCTCTCCAGGAACAGGGTTGGTGACCCCTGCTTTACATAGTCAATTGCTTTTTGGAATTACTTCTTATAATTATCAGATAATATGACATGCTGTGTGCACTTCATTGTGCTCACAAACCATTCAAGTGACCTCCATTTCTCAGGTGAGTGAAATTCTTCTAAACTTATACAGTATAACATCTCTATAAATGTATTTGTTTTATTTAAGAACATTTATCATTTGTAATTTCCTTTAGATCTCGAATGCATCTGTTTAACAGAGTTCAGAAGTTCAGTGCAAAAGCCGCTAAACGCCACTTCCGAAAAAAATTAGCTGATAACACTGAGCGAATGTTTTAGGCATGTAGTATACGGTCAACAAAAAGATTTGCTTCAGATCATATAAATCCAAGCTTCAGCTCATTCAGAAACAGTTTATTTGTAAAAGCCGCTAAATGCCACTTGCCTTTGACAGCAAAAGCCGCTATAACCCAAGAACCAATCAGGAGGCGTGAATCTGCATCTTTAGTGATTTTTCAATTAATAAGTGGATTTAGAGGTTTTTGCAAAAACAGCACAAGTGGATTTAGCTGGTTTTGACGCAAAAGAAAATCTACCTTGATAAAAAACAAAGAATTGTCCAAAGTGACATTTTTGAAAACAAGGTATTTTATTTAATAGCTAATTACCTTTTCATTAACTATAAAATGAAACTACTGAACCTAATTAGAGCCTGATAGAAAATACTATATAGTTGAAGAAGAATTATTAGCCGCCCTTTGAATTTAATTAAATTTTTTAAATATTTCCCAAATTATGTTCAACAGAGCAAGGACATTTTCACAGTATGTTTGATAATATTTTTTTCTTCTGAAGAAAGTCTTATTTGTTTTACTTCGGCTAGAACAAAAGCAGTTTTTATTTTTTAAAAACCATTTTAGGGACAAAATTATAAGCCCCTTTAAGCTAAATTTTTTAGATAGTCTATGCTTAAACAATTGTTATACAATAACTTGCCTAATTACTCTAACCTGCCTAGTTAACCTAATTAACCTAGTAAAGCCTTTAAATGTCACTTTAAGCTGTATAGAAGTGTCTAGAAAAATATCTAGTCAAATATTATTTCCTGTTATCATGCCAAAGATAAGAGAAATCAGTTATTAGAAATGAGCTATTAAAAACACTATGTTTAGAAATGTGTTGAAAGAATCTTCTCTCCGCTAAACAGAAATTGGGGAAAAAATAAACAGGAGGGCTGGATAATTCAGGGGGCTAATAATTCTGACTTCAACTGTATATAATATTTGAAATAAACCTTTTAAATTGCATGATATTCCACAAATCCATGACCCGAGGGAACCCAGATTTCCACAAACATAATCTGCTTACCTGGTGGCTTTGAGACTCAGATTCCTCAAGGAAAGCTGCAGGAGTCTGCGGCTCTCGCTCAGTGTCAGATCCTGCGTCGGGACGCCATTAATGTAATGTATGATATCCAGATGTCTCAGACTGCCTTCCTCAAAAGCTGCAGATCCCGGGAAGATTTCCTTCACGTACAACACACCCAACGCACTGTCACTTCCTCCATCCAGAACCAGACCTGCAAGAGACGCCCAGAAAGCAAACACTTTTTTTTTTTTAAGCAACCAAGCTGCGCTAACCATAACAGCACCACAGCCTTTGTGTTTCTGTTGCCTTTTTTTTTCTTTCCTGTTAGCGAGCTGAAATGTGATCCTCTTATCTAGCCTGTCGTCTAACCTCTTGAGCTCATTTTTCCAGTGAAACGCAGGTGGGATTTGTTTACGCTGACGGGTATCTGTTTTTCGGGTGATCTTGTAAAGCCCTGTTGACCTCTGACAGTCAGATAGATAACACTAAAACCGGACATGGGAGGATTTCTGGAAGTTTTTCCGAGAACACTGAATGCTATTGAGTGCTGAAAGGGATCGGTTACAGTGTACATGGATATTTTCCATTACCCAGAGACTCGTCGTGACACTGAAACGTGATGTCAGGGAGGAGGTGGGCCTCGATTGGTGGTTTTGGAGGCTCTAGGATGCGGCCCACCACCAGATCCACTACTTTAGGAGCCGCTCGCACCAGGTTGACCACTTCTGTGTGATTCATGCCAGAAACATCTGTGTTGTTCACCTGAAAACAGAGGAAGAGGAGATATGATGCAGAGCAGAATTATAGTTTTGTAGTTTGTAGGTTTTGTGTGTTAGATGGATTTTTGTACAGCATCACAATGTCTCTCTTATTAATACTAGTTATTAAATAGTAAATCACCTATGATGATTAATTAATAGGCACCTATGATAAAAATTAACTTTTGAAAGCTGTTTGGACAGAACTGTGTGTAGATATAGTGTGTTCACAGTCGTGTTGGGGTGATATAAAGATATTAAATCCTTTTTGTTTTAATTTCCTTACATTAAAATAGGATCCAAATCCCTCCTATTTTGAGGCCCACCGCAAAGTGATGTAGAAGTGCGGTTTCCCCTGCTCACTGAATTAATTGACAGCCGTGTATTAACATGTCTTAGTAGTAACGAGTATAAATATATCCACAAGAGAAGACATGCGTAAAACAACTGGGAATAAAAGATCTGTTTCGACTCTCTGTGATAATCTGCAGCTTATGTTTGTAATAAAGAAATGATAGTAAAATTGCTGTGTAATTCATCACCACAGCCGCATGTCAGTACAATTATAACAGTAGAAGCTTCAATCCTGGTTTAGGAACTAAAATCAGGTTTATTTTATACATTAACATGACGGATATCGATACAGCAGTGTTTATTAATGTGTATCCTGTCACATTTGCCATGCAAAATAGTGTAAAGTTATACATTTCCATGCATGTGTGTGTTAATAACTAATTTCTAATAGCTGATTTATATTATCTTTGCCATGATGACAGTAAATAATATTTGACTAGATATTTTTTTTTCACTAGTATTCAGTTTAAAGTGACTTTTAAAGGCTAAACTAGGTTAATTAGGTTAACAAGGCAGGTTAGGGTACACTGAAAAATAATATTCAAAGATGATTCCTTGGATTTACTCGGTTTTTTTACGTTAAGTGGTTGTAAACTATTTACTTGGGATGAATTTAAACAAACAAATTAAGTTGAACATTATTTAATTAAATTTGTTTGTTTAAATTCAACACAAATAAATTGTTTGCAACAGTTCTTTTTCAGTGTAATTAGGCAAGTTATTGTATAATGATAGCTTGTTCTGCACTACCAAAAAAAAAGGGGCTAATAATTATAAATACAAAATAATAATACAAAATAAACCAAAAGTAGATAATAAATCTAAATAAATTTTAAAAATGAAAACATTATAATTTTTTAAAATTCTTATTGAAGCAGCATATTATGACTCTAAAGACAATACTAATAATGCTGAAAGTTTACATTTCCGATTACATAAAAAATATTTTTAAAATGTATTAAAACAGAATTCAGCCATATAAATATGAATAATCTTTGAATTAGTTAATAGTTTTATTTTGATTTAACTTAATCTGAATTGATTTTATTGGGTAATTTTGCATTCAAATGTAGCACTGAATCTTGTATTGAAATTATTATTTTATCTTCAATATTTGATACAGCTTTAGCTTAATTTTATTGAGTACATTTCATTGTGTTTGAGATTTATTTTTCACCTTGTTTTAATTTGAGCATTTTTTTATTCATTTAAAAAACAATTAGGAAGTGGGGTCAATATTTAATTCGCATTATTTTATTTGAAATGTATATTAATTTATTAACAAAATAACAACAAACTCTTTGTTTAACTTGTTTCATTTTGAGTATTAAAATCATGAAATGCACACAGCGGCTGGCAGTACAGTATGCTCATACCATGATCATGCGGTCTCCTGGACGCAGCCGGCCATCTCCTTTAGCAGGGTCCTGGATAATGTCATGGATGTAGCAGTTCTCGTCAGTCCCTTTAGTGAGGGTGAAGCCTAAACTTCCTTTATCAGACTTGACCAGAGACACCTTCAGCTCCACCTCCTGTTTTCAGCACAGGAGACACATCAGACTACAGTACATTCTGCATTCATATTTTGTGTTTATATTGTATAACTGCAAGTTAACCATGGATATTATATGGCTGTCTGTAATGCTCAATTCTGCTTGGTCAGTCATGACATTCCAAGGTATATTATTCCGACATCAAAACCACAAAATAAAGCAGGCTCATTCAGGAAATTCGAGTCACGTCAGTGAATGTGTTCACATCCATACGCTTACATCTACTTTTATAAGTATCTGCTTGTCTGTTACTGTTCGCATGAATAATATGTAGGTTAGTATATGCTCCATTCAACAGTTTTAGTCATCTTTGCGTTTAATCAAACAGTTAACAAAATATTAGGCCCAGAACAATGCTTTGTATTGAATTGATATATTTTGTTGCAAGGAACTGCATAATAATCAGTATAAAGTACATCCAGGCGGTTGTTATTGCAGAATAAAACCCGTTGGTCCTATACAACAGTGCTCTGCTTCGTGTTTGGCTTTATCCTGTTAGAACAACCTCCTAGATGTACTTTATCCCTAACGTATACCACTGCTGTCTGGAATACTTGATAACAAATAAACTAAATTGTCCAGAGCAGATGAGTGTGCTGAAAGAGACTCACAGGAATGAGGTCCTCATGTTCAGGCAGACTGAGGTTGACCGGGTTTGGCAAAGGTGGTGGAAGAGGGTCTGGACTGGGGTTCAGGAGATCCCCTTCAGGAAGAGCTGGAGAAGCAGATATGCGAATGCTAGAGCTGTTCACATCGCTGCAGAAACATGGAGGACACGCAGACACAAAATTAGGACTGTTAACATAAACATATTTTGCAATATACAGTGCTCAGCATAATTAAGTTCACCCCATTTTGAAAATGAATATTTTTGTGCATTTCTCAGTGAATATAGGCAATGTATTTTAGTGCATTTAAACAAAACATTTATTAAACAAATATATTTATTAAAGAAATATTTAAGTCACCAAACATACTTAGAAATTGAAAGATAATACAATTAAATTTAAGCTAAATTTTGCAAATTAAATTACAACCTACAAGTTTTTTAGCTTCCCTTGAGTTTTTCCTCTTTTTAAAATTTGTATTTAACATTTTTCTATAACATATAAATTTGGATGCACTAGTTATGGACCATTATTGTATTTTTGTTAGATTAGCTCCAGATTTGGCTTCAGTACTGACTCAACTAATGTACCTGTCTATGCAAAAATATAATATTGTATAGCTTCCTATTAAAAATATGAATTTTAAATATAGATTAGTGAGGGTTGTACTTATATATATAAACCTGTAAAATATGTCTAATAAAGCGGCATAATTAAACCAAATAAAGTTGTAATAAAAAATATAATCAGAATTCTGTGAACAAACAGTTAAATTAAAAATAAAAACATTAACAAATAAAGTTGAAGAACCACATTTTAAACAACAACAAAGATTTTAAATGTTAAATGTATTTATATTCAAAATAAATTATACATAAAAGAAAAATAAAAACTAATTGATTTAAAAATTATATTAAATTATATTAAATTGAAATATTTATAAAAACAATCCAAATGTTTTATAAAACACTTTAAAATGTATATTAAATTGAAAAAAAGCTCTGAGTTCACATTTACAACCAATGAAATAAATGTGAAAAAACGCCTTGTGTTAAATAAAAATATATGTAAAATAAAATGTGACAAAATATGTTGAGTGAAATTAAAATAAAATATATTTTAATTAAAGCTTTGAGATTGGCACTGAAAAATTGAAAAAGATAAGATAGAAAAGCTGACGATTGAGAGTAAAACTAACGTTAAAAAATACAAATAAATTAAAATTTACAGTAAACTAAGAATAAAAAAAACTGACTAAAAGTTCTTAAAACTGCCCTGCTGCTGTCACTGAATTACAGTATTTCTACTTAAAGAGAATATTACAGCAATGTTCATTCATATGCAGATCTCAATCTGCAACGTTTCTCAGTGTTGTATAACACAGACAGTCACATGATGTGAAACTCACAGAATCAGTTCAGTCACACCAGAACTCAATAACCTGCACACACACACACACACACACACACACACACACACTCACACACCTATGCTGATGCAAGAGCAGTCTTTAGTTACATTCAAAATACACTAATGTATGCTGACAAAGCCAAACATTAATACATGTGCTTAAACAATCCTACTATATGCAAGCACATAAATATTTGAAATATTAATTAAGCATTAATTTATTTTATAGTATAGTATAATTTTATTATAGTTATTTAGTATGTTAGTTAGTAATGTATTTGGTATTTAGATTCTGTTTATTTTTGGATTTTACATTTTATTTTGATAGCATGATTTCCATTTGTAATCATCTATTACATTTTGTCAGTGAGTATTTAGGCTTAGACTTTTGCTCTTTTATAAGTTTTATTATTTTATTTTGAACATTTCATTTGGTTTCACTTTCTTACTTTTGTCTTTTTTATTACATTTTTTTGAAGATTTCTGAATATTTTGTTTAGTTTTATTCAGACTTTTTATTGTCAAGTCTTTGAAATAATTGATATTTAACTATGAGATTATTCTTGCATTATGCTTATTTAGAATCTATTTGTTTTTTGTTTGTTTATTATTTTACATACTTTTATGCAATCCAGTTATTATGTTATTTTTTTATATTTTATTACATTACTTCTTTTATTTTGCTTTGAGTTCTATACATTTTTATGATATTTACTGTAGGGGTGTAGCGGATCCAGGTTGACTCGTGATCCACAACACATGATTCGGAAGACAAGTGATCTATAGATGAATAACTAATTTATATTTTTATTTTTTTTACTTGTAGATTAATCCTAAACGATCACAGAGAGATCACCCCAGTGTCATTCAAATCACATGTATGAAAACATTGTGGCTTAAAATAAAATGTGCTTTCTGCCACTACTTGTTTGACCTGCATTAATGCATTAAGTGTAAACCAGCACAATTAAACATTACAAGATTAGCATCTTAATTTAAACTTGCACAACATGAATTATAATTGATAAAGATTTGAATTTGTTTATGAATCCTTCGATGCACTGCATTCAAATCTGCGTTTGATTGAGAAAGAGGTTTAGTTAGAGGTTAGTTAGAGGTTTTCAGTTAATTACAAGCAATCAAATAACACAGCAGTATTGGGAAAACAGTTTATAGTTCTGATATAAACACTGATGTTTTAAGGTAAAGATTAAAATCACTCTATAATGCACAGGTGTCAAAGCCAGTTCATGTAGGGTCACAGCTCTGCCCTGTTTAGTTCCAACCCTAATTTAACTATTTGAGTAATTGAGTCCTTTAGGCTTGTTTGAAACCTACATGTAAAGCTGCGGACGCACTGGACTTTTCTCCCCATAGACTTCCATTCATACGCATGTGAATTCGTCAGACCGGAAATGCAAGCTCGTGTATTAAGTTTAGCAGATTGTTGCGTTGGAAAATTCAAGCTTGTTGAACTCTGACCTGTGAAATCGCATCACTTGACTTCGTGAGACCAATCAAGGATCAAAACATGACCTCTCTGGACAGATATTTAAAACATGGAGCAATCGCTCGCTTTTATTAACGTCTAATTATTTTGTTTACTCCTGCCCCTTTTCGTAGTGCCGTACGATAGAATTTCGCACGCTCAAACTCTAGAGTGGCTGCAATTTAAGAGTGTTAAAGTAAGGTTGGAACTAAACTGTGCAGAGCAGCAGCCCTCCAGGAACTGACTTTGACACCTGTGGTTTAATGCAACTTGATGCTGTTCAAAGTTGTAGCAATTACATTGTATAACCAATAGGTGGCGACAAACAAGGATCAAAAATATGTCACTGAATAATTCTTCAAAAATAATATATCTACTAGTGATGAAACATGCAGTTTTATAAGCGAGTTATTGAGTCGATATTTAAAATGAGTTAAAAAAATACATATGATGTGTTGTACAAGATTATAATCTTAGATTTATACACAAAGGTCATTTATCAAAGTACTGAATATTTAACTTTTTTATATTCAGCTAGTTCTTTCTTGATTTAAATTTTTTTTTAAATAAAATAACAGGTTCTAAGTTCTCTTTGTTAAAAAAACAACAACAAAAGTTTCTTGCAGTAATGTTTTTGTAAAAAATGGAAAGCAAATGACATTTGTCTCCCTTTTTTGCTGATTCAAAAAATAGTCCAATCAGTGATTCAAAAACCATAGTGTGATCCGAACCGTTCGCTTACACCACAATTTAATTGTATTGTACTATGGTTCAAGAACAACATCTGACCTCCTGCTGTCTTCAGATCTGGCCATGGACTGTCTGGATGAATAATACGCTGACTGTACGGTGTCGTCCATCTCGTCCTCATAAGAGACTCTCTCTGCGGGTGTCTGGTAGGCGCTGCTGTCTCGCTCCAGGTTTGCAGCTCTAAAAGCTTCCTCGAGTTCATCATTATCGGTGCTATCGCTGTAACTGTCCCTGCGGCTGGGAGATTTGAGCAGCAGACGCTCCAGAGCCTCCTCCACAGGACCCAGCAACCGCTGAGACTCCTGAGGAGAGGAGCTCGTCCTGGGGGAGGCCTGGGGCTGCAGATGGGCCTGCTTTCGTGGAGATGGGACGGGTGTCTGGACACAGTAGAGGTTTTGGGTTTAGTGGAAGCAAAGGTAGCTGCTGATAGATTTAATTAAGAGCTAAATTAGAACTTTAGAACAAAAATAAAAATTAAATAACCATTTATAAATTAACAGGACTCAATAAAGAGGGAACATTAAAATATAAAGACAAAACAAAGTTAAAACTAAACGATTATAGTCTAAACTAAAACAATAATAAAATAACAAAAAAGTAAATAAAAATAATATATCCACTGATAAATAAACAAGATATCAATAAAAGAGAGAAAATCTAAACATAAACACAACGTTTAAAACTAAATGATAATAGTCTAAAATAAAATAATAACAAAATATTAAAATAAATTAAATTAAAACAACATATCCATTGATAAATAAACAAGATACTAATAAAAGTGGGGAAATCTAAACAAAGACAACGTTTAAAACTAAATGATTATAGTTTAATATAATAACAAAATAACAAAACAACTACGAAAACATGAAAACAAAAGGTGAAATATAGTAAGTAAGTAAGTAAGTAATTACTTGAATAAAAATATGAAGCTTAAAACTCAAAAAAAAAAAAAAAATTGAGTAAACTTGAGTAAAATTATTAAATGTAACACAAAAAAAAATAAAAAATGTTAAAAATGAAATTCGGAAAATGAAATAAAACATTTAAAATACAACAAAAAACAAACAAAATTAAATTCACTAACACACAAATTAATATACTCAAAAATAAAACAAAAATAAATAAGAAATCATCTAAAAAAAACAGGATGCAAAATAAATCTGCATATAAACAACATAAGATAAAATAATAATAATAATAATAATAGTAATAATAATAATAATAATAATAATAAATAAATAAATAAATAAATAAAACCATTTAAAAATAAACAAGACTCAAAAAAGGGGGGAATCTATATATAAAGACAAATCTAAATATAAAACTAAATGAGTAGTCTAAACTAAAACAACAACAAAATAACTAAAAACTACAATAATCAAATACTCCAAAATAAAGGGGCAATAAAATAAAGAAATAAAATGTATGAATAAAACAAGACTTATTAAAAGGGCAAAAACTAAATGAGTAAAAATTATCAAACTAAATTAAACTGACTGAAAACAAAAGACAGCAAAAACTAAATCAAATTTTTTTTAAAAAGTTCAAAATAAAATTCAGAAAATAAAATTTAAAAAATGCAACAAAAGGCACACAATGAATATTAAAATTCAGTAGCACAAATAAAATACTCAAATATTAAAACCAAAGTAAATAATACGAAATCATCAAAATAAAACAGGATTGAAAATTAATCTGCATATAAGTTGAACTCTGTAAAACTCTAAATAAATAAAATGAAATTATAATTAAATAACTGAAAAAAACACAGCACAATATTCCTTCAGTAATAAAAACATGATGTAGAGGCTTCAGTAAGCCGAAAACAACAAGTCTTACAGTAATAGCAGTGTCCATCTCAGGTAAAATGCCCTGTTCAGGTCTACACAAGTGAAGGGTGACCTCCTGTCCTGTTCCCCGCAGAGCCGAAATCACCTCCTGACATACAAAACAAACACTCTTTAAACAACATCTGCAAATTCTCTTCATTAATACACATGTAGGCTTCTGACAGTTGTAATTTTTTTGTCGCAACTAATGGAGTATACATGGTTCAAAGCTGACAGAAACAAAACTGCCTGAATAAAGCAGACTAAGCTACATTACTGATATTATACGATGTGTGTATGTATTTATATAGAACTACTAGTGCTGTCAAACCAATTAATCCCATCCAATATAAAAGATCACATTTAATAAAGAAACAGGTATGTACTGTGTATATCTTTGTGTAAATATAGTCATGGCTATGATGCATAAAGATGTATACAAATTATATATAAATATTAGTGGTGGGCCGTTATTGGCGTTGATATTTTAGCACAGATGTATACCTGACCGTGAGCCGTCTGACAAAAAAAGGTGCCCTTCTGATTTACTTACTGTACTTCAAAGACACTACTGACTACGCTTACATGGACATCTGTAATCTAGTTATTTGCCTTGATAGACAATAATATAATTAAGGTGTTTACGTGAAGTGCTTTCATGTAAGAGTTTGCTGTAATTTTGGCTGACTTTAACTGCAGTTCGGCAGTTTCACCTTCACTCATGAACATATAAATCATGCCCTTATAACAAACTGGGGTATTAGATGCAAATAAGGAGTAAGGACTGGTGAGAGTGTTATGGAATTTAATAACACACACCAAATGGAAAGAAAAACACTTTGCATCTTGCGAAAATATGGCGAAAAGTCCTAAATGACGGTAATAGTTTGATTGTGGTGTTTACCACAATAATGTCACTAATATCTGCACACTCCACATGTCTTAATTCCATTTCTGTTTAGTTCATTGGTAACACTTTACAATAAGGTTCATTAGTTATTGCATTTACTAACATGAACTAATCATGAACAACACATGTACAGCATTTATTAATCATAATTGAACATTTACTAATGCATTATTGACATTCAAGTCCATGCTTGTTAACATTAGTTAATGCACCATGAGTTAACATGAACTAACAATGAACTACTGTATTTTCATTAACTAACAGTAACTCACATGAACAAATACTGTAGTAGATGTATTGTTCATTGTTTGTTCATGTTAGTAAATAAATTAGCATTAATTAACATTAACTAATGAACTTTATTGTAAAGTGTGACCAGTTCAGTTATAACTTTAGTTTCATTAAGGTAATCAAAAATCTGTTTGGAGCTTATGTAGGCCTAAAGTTCAAAATTTATGTTTAACTGAATAAACAGTTAGTAAACACAAGTACATCTTAATGTAATAATATATTTAAAAACATCTATTTTAGAAACTTTTGTCTTGGATGCGATTAATCGTTTGACAGTACTAATAAATACACGTATTTTTCTCAGTGAATATAAAAATGCAATTAATTAAATAGCAAAAGGATGCTAAAGTACAATAGGTAGCATTATAAAAAAGTCTCAATAGTAAATATCAGTTAATGCGTCAAAATCAGCAGTGAAAAAAGTGTATTATAGTTATAAGCTATAGTTAACTAAAAATACAACATAATTTTATTATCAAATCATTTTAATAAATGATTACAACTTTAATGAAGAAATTAACATTACAGAAGATTATTATATATATATATAATCATAAAATATATATATAAAAATATATAATCATAATTTATATATATATATATATATATATATATATATATATATATATATATATATATATATATATATATATATAAAATATTTATATAAATATGTGTGTGTGTGTGTATATACACACACACACACACATATACATACATACATATACATACACACATATATATATATATATATATATATATATATATATATATATATATATATATATATATATATATATATATATATTTTTTTTTTTTTTTTTGTCATAAAATTGACTTAAATTTGTTAAATTAACTTATGTTAACAAATGAAACCTTACTGTAGAGATTAATAAACCAGGCCTATAAGAAGTTACAGGATGTTCAATAACATGAAACTGTTTGTGTGAAAGTCTTCAAGCTGAAACACAACAATCTAAATATTCTTAAAAAACTGTTTAAGATAATAAATAATTATTCACAATATTTTAAAGAGGCCATGTAATCAATATTGCTCATGTTCATTATCAGGATATATTGAATTACTGAATCTCAGCACATTTATATCTACGTACATGTTGGGACAGGCCCTTGAGTGGCGTCTGGTTGACCCTCAAAATGACGTCGCCTACTTTGATGCGTCCGCTTTCAGCTGCTGGTTGGCCTGGAAAGAGCTTCTTGACACGGACCATACTGGAGCCCAGAGGCTCTCCGGGAATGATTTCCTCGCGGCTGAAGCTGAAGCCCAGGCCGGACGTGTTCTTCAGTAAAGCCACATCAAACGTGTTATCTAGACCAGGTAAACAACAGAAATGCCCATTTACTCTTCCAAAGTTCAAATGCCAGCCCACGGTTCACCTCTGCGGTACCTTTAGCACATTTCATTTGGCAGTCAACAAGTGAGAGGTCAGCTGTGTTTATCAGTGTTACTTCTCTTATGAAAAACTAAATAAATAAATAAAATGGAATAAATAATTTGGAAATAATCACTTATTTCACACCATGTGTTAAGGTAAACATATTTATACTTTCTGGTAGGGATCTACAAAATTTATTATACAGACAAAATTACTAACCTTGTTCAATTTGAATTCATATATTTCTCAAGTGCTGTTAAAAGGGATCTTTTTTTTTTTTACAACACATTTTTTAAAAGTCCAGTGAAATTAACGTTTATTAGATGTTAGTATCAGTATGTTCATTTTAAAGATATCTATAAGCTAGTGTGCTCAAAAACAATGACAAAATTTGAATTTCTAAAATATAAACCTGATAAAAACATCCAAAGCTGACAGTTTGTCACTTCCACCCAAATGGATCAATGATTTTTTTTTTCTTGTCACCTCATACCTCTCAAAAGATCTTCTGACCAATGAAAAGTTCTCTAATAACTGATATTTCCCATTCCGTTCAAGACACATCTCATTTGCTTTTTTAATTTGATGCGCTTGAGCTCAACCACTCTCACTGGCAGAGCTGTGATAAAAACAAAAAAAATATTGGCTTTTTTTTTTTTTTTTTAAATAGGAGGAGCTACTTTATGTCCCACCCTCTCTTAATTTTTGCCTCTTAAAACATAGAATAAAAAAATGCACATTTCAAAGCACTTCAAGGGACCTTTAAGCTATTATGTGCATCATGGCATTTCCATTTCTTTTTTGGTGCATATTCCAGCTGATACCTGCAGTAATGAAGTTGTACTCTTTCTCTGGTGCTGGCGGCTCCTCCACTGTTTTGTTCTGAGGTTCTGAAGTGCCTTGAGGAGTGAGAGGAGCATGAATGCTGTCTTTTGGTGGCTGACCTCTCTCCATCAACAGATGCACCACCTGACAATTGGAATAAATGAATGAATAAATCTATCTATCTGTCTGTCTGTCCGTCCGTCCGTCCGTGTATATATATATATGTTTGTAAAATACACACACACACACATATATATATATATATATATATATATATATATATATATATATATATATAATTATTATTATTATTATAATTATAATAATAATTATTATTATTAATATTATTAGCCCCTCTTGTTTTTTTTTTATTTTTTAAATAATTCCCAATTATGTGTAACAGAGCAAGGACATTTTCACAGCATGTCTGATAATATTTTTTTTCTTCTTGAGAATTACATTTTTAAGTCAAAATTATTAGCACTTTTAAGCTATATATTTTTTTCGATAGTCTAAACCATCATTATAAAATAATTTGCCTAATTACCCTAACCTGCCTAGTTAATCTAATTAACCTAGTTAAGCCTTTAAATGTCACTGTAATCTACATAGAAGTGTCTTGAAAAATATCTAGTCAAATATTATTTACTGTCATGAGGGCAATGCTAAAATAAATCAGTTATTAAAAATAAGTTTTAAAAACTATTATGCTTAGAAATGTGCTGAAACAATTTTCCTTCCATTAAACAGAAATTGGGGAAAAAATAAACAGGGGCGCTAATAATTCTGACTTCAAATGTATATATAAATATATAAAATTAAAAGCCTGAAAGTTGTTCTGGATATAGTGCAGTATTGTATCCTGTGTTCTCACCTGGCCGGTGTCTCGCAGCATCTCTACTGCCTGTTTGTGAGTCGCTCCTTCAAGGCTCTTCCCGTTCACAGCTACCACACGATCCCCTGTAGGACACAACCAATCAATTAAAAAACATATAGTCTTGCTAAAAGTCTTGTGAAAAAGAAATGTCCAGGTTGCTATTATTATAATTAAAATCATTAATGATGATAATAGTTATAAATAACTATCACTATGTACAATGCTCAGCATACAGTAAATGAATACACTCAGTTTGAAAACGAATATTTCATCAATTTCTCAGTTAATCAAGACAATTTAAAATTATTTATTTTACATGTTTTGGTCTAAACAAACATCTAAACAAAACAGTTTGGTTAAACAGTTATATTCTGTAAAATAGAAGTTTGATCACGTAACATCTTTAGGAATAGAATGAAAATACATCTAAATTCAAATGTGATTTAAATGAACTAAATTAACTCAATTTAAAATTCAAGATTAAATGTTATGTTGTTCATGGTTTTCTTGATTTTTCTGCTTTGGAAACATTTCATGTAATATCTTTCCTTATGATATTTATTGAGGTGTACAAATTTTTGTACCGCAATCTTAAGTTATTTGATTAGTTATTCAATTAGTTTCAGTTTTGGCTTTAGTACTGTCAGTCTAATGTAATGTATACATACAACTATCTTATTTTATAGCATCCTTTGAAAAGTATTCATTTAAATGAGAGATCTGTGAAGGGTGTAATCATTTATGCAGAACACTGGATCTCTACATAGATTTACTATAATATTCAAACTATTTGTCCTATGTAGAGATGTAGGATATCAATATTACGCAATATATTGTATTATATTATATATTCAACCCTATAGATACTTTTCATATTTCTGGGTTTCTCAGCTGCAGTAGTCATCATAGTTAGGTAGACTTAAGAGTGCAGGGAGAGTACAACAAATCATTTTTTTACAATCCTATTTGCTGAAATAATAAAAGAAAAACACCTCAATGGTGTTATTAAGACTTTCAGAAAAAGGAAATAAATAGTGTCAGACTGATGATGGCAGCCAGAGGAAAAAATAACATCAAATTTACTGACCACTTTCATTTCCTAACCTATCAGAGCCTTCTTTATATGACAGGTGCTTAATTCAGAGTCACAGCTCTATATCAAGTTTATACAACATGATTCTTCCCTATGCTTTGCCCTCTCTTTCTTAGTTTAAGCATCAATGGGAGAAAGAACTTGGGCATGATTTAGATCAGAAATGGTGGGAAATGGCTGCTGAGAGGGTTAATTCCTCTTTTTCCTGCGCCAGACTGAGTCTAATTCAATTTAAGGTTCTCCATAGAATTCATCTAATGAATGTCAAATTAAGTAAGTTATTCCCAGGCGTGGATGTTTATTGTAATAGGTGCTCTCTGGCTACTAGTGATCATACCCACAGGTTTTATTCTTGTCCAAAGTTGGAAAGTTTTTGGAGTTCTTTCGTTGATACTTTTTCCACAATTTTCGACATTTCTTTTGAACCATGCTCTTTGATAGCTATTTTTGGTGTATCGGCTTTGTTGGACAACCTTTCAAATAAGAATGCTAATGTTCTAGCCTTTGCGTCACTGACAGTCCAAAGACAGATTTTAATACACTGGAAGTCTTCTAAACCGGTCTCATGGTTAGAAGATTTGATGTCTTTTCTATACACGGAAAAATTTTACTTTACATTAAGAGGTTCCGCTGAAAAATTATATTAAACTCAAATAAATTTTGTCAGGAATACTAAACACCTCTTCGCTGATTTATAAGATCTATTTATTTATTTTTATTTATTTATTTTTTAATGTGTGTTATTCATATTATATATATATATATATATATATATATATATATATATATATATATATATATATATATTGATTCAGTTGTTTTGATAATTCTTGTATGTGCTAATGTTGTTGTTGTGTGTTTTTTTTTTTATTCTCCTCCTTGGGGGTGGGATGGGGGGACTGAGGGTTTTTGAATGTTCTTGTTTACCCTTAGTTAGTGTTAAAAAGAAAAAATGTGTAAATTAATGAAAAAGTGGTATTTTTTAGTAGACTGCACAAAAACAAAAAAAATAAAAATGACTGTCCACCCCCATAGACATAGTGGTAATTAAATTTTATGTAATTTGATGCAAAGATGATATAATACATACATAAATACATACAAATGTTCATACATTTTCTTTAAAAACATAAATATTAAAAACTTTCAAAGATTTAAGATTAAAATGACGGTTAAAAGCATCATAAAGGTCTTGTGTAAAGGGTCCATATTGTTTTTAGCAGTTCTAATGAACTTTTCACCTTTCTTTATCCTCCCATCCTGCTCTGCAGCTCCTTTAGGAATGACTCCTTTAACGTAAATCCCTCCATGCTTCAACGATGTGTTTGATCCACCCTAAGACAGAAAAAACAAGTTAATATACCTACAGAGAACAGCATCACCGGAAGAAAACCTGCTAATAATCTGTTTTGGATGTGCGTTAAATCAACTGGACATTCTCATTTTATTATATCTAAATCATAGATGCATTCTCTGGATTAAACCATCTAAAAAAAAAAGCAGCGACCCCCATCCTTACAAACATAAAGAGCAAACCACCTGATTTCTGGACTTGATTAATGCATTTCACTACAGTATTTTTAAAATACTGACATTTAAAAAAAAACTATTAAATCACAAAATAAAAAAAGCCACAAGCTAATAAATCTCAGGAAAGCTTCACTGCAAAATCACACCGCAGACAAGTAAATGCAAATCCATGCAGGCATTAGTGCTTCTCCATTAAAGGGGTAGTTCACCCAGAAATTTAAATATCCTGTTAATTTACTCATCCACAGGCCATCAAACATGTAGACGGCTTTTTATTTTTCAGTAGAACATTAGGGAAGATTTGTAGATTAATTTGTGGTCCTTTGTGATTCATATAACAGCAGTGAATGGTGATTTTCGATTAAAAATAAACACATACAAAAGAGTCCAAATCAATCCCCTTGGTTCCTGATGGCACACTGAGGTCTTGTGAATTTAAACGATTAGTCCATGTAAGAAACTGAACATTATTTACAATTTTATTAATCCAGAGCCTGGTCAAACATTTATCTGCACATGTGTGAATGTTGCCCGGTCGATTTAAATGACGAATGTGTTGCATACAAATTACGCAATTACCAATACACCTATCAACAAACTGCATCACCTGACCTCCAGTCCAATCGCGCTCCCTCATGCTTTCATCATTAAGGTTGCGTGTTCACCAAAGCATTTTTTTACCAAGCCGACCAATCACAGAGCTTGCGCTATGCGTCATTGCGATGTACAGTTGCAATTTTTGAGAGGTGCACATCAGCATCTGTGTCAGCCACGACGAGGGGTATGCGACTTGACCATCCGTGTGCGCTTGACGCAGAAGTATAAATCAGCCTTTAGCTTTAGTGGGTGACTATGTGAGAGTTGTAGAGAACTAGCCGCTGGGTAGCGTTCTTAGATTTTTTGTGTTGTTTCTAGTCCAAACATCTACAAATTTTAAGACATGTATTTTGTAAACAAGTAAAAAAGACAGATTATTTTATAAAATAAGTTTTTCCTCAAAACAAGCAAAATAATCTGCCAATGGGGTCAGCAAAATAATCTTGCTTTTCCTTTTGACATAAGATTATTTAGTTTACCCCATTGACATGTTTTGGTTGTCTAGAAAATGCTTTAAAAAAAATAAAAATAAAAAAAAATTAAAAAGCAGCCTAAAGTGACAGGATTTTTTTTTTTTTGTCTTGTTTCTAGTCCAAATATCTAAAATTTCTAATAATCAAGAAAAAAATTCTACATGTTCTATAAATTTTCTATAGATTATTTTAATAAATAAAATGTTAATTTTAAATGTTAGTATTGTAAAGGGAGTTTTTCCTCAAAACAAGCTAATATAACCTTTTGACATAAGATTATTTAGCTTGCCCCATTCGGCAGACCACTTTGCTTGTTTTAAGGAAAAACTGTCTTAAAACAATGTTCTGCTTGTCTAAAACTGATTCTTGATTTAAGATTTTTTTGGATTAACACTAATAATAAACGATGTTCAATTTCTTACACAGGCTAATCATTCCACTCCAGAAGACCATAGTGTATCATCAGGAGCCACACTGCACTTGTACTTAGATTTTAGTTTAATTTGTAATTAGAGATTCTAGTCCAAGTATCTAAAAACTTAGATATTTTTTTTTTAATAGAATATTAGATATAAGATATTTTAGATATATTATAGAATATTAGATATTAGATTTTTTTTATATGGAATTTTCTAGACAAGCAAAACATACTGTCTTGTTTTAAGATATAAAATGCCAAAATTAAGTGAGTTTTTCCTTAAAACAAGTTAAATAATCTTCCAATGGGGTAAGCAAAATAATCTTATGTCAAAAGGAAAAACAAGATTATTTTGCTGACCCCATTGGAAGATTATTTTGCTTGTTTTAAGGAAAAACTCATTTATTATTGGCTTATTATTTCTGAAAACAAGACGATATGTTTTGCTTGCCAAAAAAATGTTTCTTGATATAAGAACTTTGAAATATTTGGACTAGAAACAAGACAAAAAAGCATTTTTTGCAGTGCACGGCTATTGATTTGGACTCATTTTAGTTTGTATATTTATTTTTAATCTCAAAAACTTGTCATCATTCAGTGCCATTATATTAATCCAAAAAACAGCAAGTTCAGCTAAAAATCTTCTTCAATGTTCTACGGAAGAACAAAAAACTACATCTTGTATGAGGTGTGGGTAAGCAAATTAACAAGGACTTTTTGATTTTGGGTGAACTATCCCTTTTAAAAACACAATTCATCTGCATCTGTGCGTGCATCTGCACTCGTCTTTACCTACTGTGTTTGGCTTTTACCGTTAGTGAAGGAGCCAACTCAAATGCCTGAAAAAATCTGCATGCAAAGAGTCAAATCTACTTTCCCAAAACTGAAGCCAAGCGAGGAGCTTCAAAAAGGAGCGACGGCTAAGGGCACAAAAACAACACACACACACACACACAAAAAGTAAGTAAAAGAGGAATAAAGAAGAAAAACAAAGAGCGGAAACCTTTCCAAACAGTACCGTGACACTAATGCCCAGACTGCTGTCTATTTTAGACAGCTCAATGTCAAATAGATCTCCAGGGTGGAGGCTATTGACGTCTGGGCTACTAGCACTTAAAGTCTCCGTGATGGTGATGGGAGAAACCCCCTGTAAACAGAGAAGACCGATGTAAATATGAGGCCGTGCACATGCAAGGGACAAAGGTTAATGCTGTCGACATGCAAAACTGCATTGCATTTACATTCAGAAATGCAATCGGTCAGAAAAAAAAAAAGCAAGAGCAGTAAGTGTGTGTTTACTGATATCTAAAACATTTGGCATTGGAAGCCAGTCAATGCTAACCCTAAACAGTGATAAGAGAGCTCTTAAGAAATATGTAATCGATGTTTGTCAAATTAAATACATAAAATAAGGAGGTATTTCAAATTTGACTTTGTCTGTTTTCACCTGGTATGAACATTTATTAAAATTGACGTGGCAGCATGAGTGTTTAAAGTACACTACAATCAACTGATTATGTTTTTGACTACCTCTGAAGGTGGATTAAAGTTCAAAAAGACCTTATCTGAGACTTCTTTGCACCTGTATTTATCTTGTCTACTTGTTATTGGATTGGCAGAGATGAACGTTAAAAGGAAGTGTCAATAAGAGGCCTTTTTGGTATTGAGTATTTGGTCAGTCAACTGGCTGTGCTGTTTATCCACGTTCACACAGGTTGCTTACTCATTCATTTCAAGTTGTTAGATCGTAAGGTTTTGTCATGCCGAGTTCAGACTGCATGATTTTAGCCCTGATTTCGACTCGCCGACAGGTTTCGAGAAATCACAGGCAAATCGGTGCTCGTTTATGTGAGTAACAATCACACAGTGTGAACTATCAAAGACGTGATCTGAGAGAATCGCTGATGAGTAGGGCCAGACGGAATCTGCGGACGTTTTTTGCTATTTCTGCTGAGAATTTAGGTAAAAATCTGCGGATTTCTGCGGAATTATTTTGGGAGTATCAGCGGAGTATCATAACTTACACTTTAATACAGTAAGTAAAAAGTAATAAATTACTGAATAAAAACTGAATAAATTCCGATTTACACATTTACTCAAGTAAATAAACAGATTTTATAATGGGCTAAAAAACTGCAGAAATCTGCGGAATTCTGCGGAAAATCTGCGGAATTCTGCGCGCGCAGATTCCGGGTGGGCCTACTGATGAATCGCCGACACCCATGAGATATTTGGCGTGCTAAATATCTGGATCTGTCGATGATTCAAAATCAAGCCTTGTGAAATGAGTTCTGATTGAAAATAACATCTGCGATCACCAACAGCCAATGAGAAAGCAGCATTCACTAGTGTGGGTATCTGCAGGACAGCGGGAGATTCGGGGAGAGGTTAAAATTGCTTCTTTTAGGTCTATTTGGACCCAAGAAATCAAGGAAAACCTAGTGTAAATTTGGCAGAGCACCCGAGTCTTGATGTGTGATCTGAGCAATACCACAACCGGGTCGAAAAAGAAAAAGGTTGGAGAGAAATTGCTAATTCCCTTCAAACCCAGGTGAGCAAAATAAGTACAATTTCTACCCCACTAAAAGCTTCTTTCTTACTATGTAGTTAATAACAAAATCTATACTACGTGACCTCACTTTATTTCCATGTCACTTCTTGCATGTGTTTGTTTGTGATACGTAGTTTGCAGACCAAGACAAAATTGTCGGCGATTCTTCTATTGTAAAGTCATGCAGTGTGAAAGCCCCTGTCGCTTCTGTCTCCATCATGCAGTGTAAACACAGCAGCGAAGGAACGCTATACCAGAGCAGATGCAGTGTGAAAACATCTGTGACACGACTACTTTGAAACTCATGCAGTCTAAACTCGGCATTAGTAAAGGAAAGTTAAAGATGTACAAGAACGCATTAAATTGAAAAAATATGACACAAGCGATCGTTAGTAATATTTCAAATAAATTATATTAATTTAACGTTCTATTCATCAAAGAATATTGAAAAATAATCTCATGTTACAATATTAAATTACAATATTTGTACATAAATTCAGTTATAATTTTTATTTTAAAAAATTATTTGTTTGTTTTAGAACAGCAAATCATGCTATAAAACTTTCTTAAGAAAGTGAGACTGATTTGAGGAGAATGAAAATTCAGATCATTTGTTTATGTCTGTAAAATATAAGTGATTATGTTTAAGTCAGTAATACACATACATTTTTTTATTATTATTATTATTATTTTTATAAAAAGAATACATTTTAGGGACCTTTTCCTAAGATATCACCATTAAAAATGAAAACATATTAAAAATCCAACATATGTCAACCAAAAATTCATATTTACTGTTAACTCACAATATGTAGAGATGTACGTATGTGACTTCTGCAAGCATTATTATTTTTCTATTTGACTTTAGATTAAAACAGTGGTCTTTAGTGAATCATAAAATGCAAGTTGAAGGATACCGACACCTTAACCCTTTATAGTGCACTCACTCAACTACTCAATGGTAAAAGCTTGGAGCGTTACTAAAGAGTTATTACAAGAATTTAGAAACATACAGTTGAAGTCTTTAGCTTCCCTGAATTATCAGCCCCCGATTTATCTTTTCCCCAATTTCTCTTTAACAGAAAGAAGATTTTTTCAACCCATAATAGTTTTAATAACTTATTTCTAATAACTGATTTATTTTCTCTATGCCATGATAACAGTAAATAATATTTTACTATATATTTCTTCTTTTATACAGCTTAAAGTGACATTTAAAGGCTTAACTAGGTTAATTAGATTAACTAGGCAGGTTAGGGTAATTAGGCAAGTTATTGTATAATGATGGTTTGGTATAAAAAATGGATTAAAGGGGCTAATATTTCGTAGTTAAAATGTTTGTTTTTTTTTTTATTAAAAACTGGTTTTAATCTAGCCGAAACAAAACAAATAAGACTTTCTCCAGAAAAGTCTTGGGAAATATAAAAAAATAAAAAAATAAATAATAATAAAAACAAAGGGGGGACTAATAATTCTAAATTTAACTGTATATATATATATATATATATATATATATTTTTTTTTTAATGGTACAATTAACACTCGTTAATAATATACACTCCTCGTTAATAACACTCCTAATAATATATTGATGTCTAATGAATCAAAACATCTGTTCTCTGAAATAAACATTTTTTTAAATCACACCTCAATGTATCTTCCACACTGAAAAAAAAAAAAAAAAAGTTGACTTAACATTACCGCAACAAACTTCAGGGCATTTTATTTTACTCAACTCAAATTGAGTCAAGTGCGGTAGTTGGGTTGAAGGTAGAGTCAACACAAAAATGTCCTGAAGCTGGTTGCTTTAAAATTTGAGTCAACTTTTTTTTTTTTTCAGTGCTGAGCAATGGGTTTAATTTTATTCACTGATATGCTTGTCTTGTTTCTCGCAAATATTAAATTGCATTTTATGAATCACCAAAGCCTTATTTAATGAATACAAAAGTCACCTACAATACATCAAGAATGGCCTGATGCTCAATGAATTACCAGCAAATTTGTGTGTATTTACAGTGCTCAGCATAATTGAGCACACCCCATTTTAAAAAGTAATATTTTTATCAATTTCTCAGTGACCATGGGTAATTTATATTGGTGTATGTGAACAAAACAGATTTATTAAACAGATATATTTATTAAAATAATATTTTAGTCAAAGAACATCTTTAGAAGTTGAAAGATTATACAATTAAATTCAAGCAAAATATTGCAAGAAAAATGCAAACTATAAAATTTCAACCAATTTTTTTTTTTTTGCTTCTCTTAATTTTTGCAATTTTTTTTTAAATGTAATTCAATATTTTTCCTAACATATAAATTAGGGCTACTCATTTTTAAACCGTTATCATAAGTTATATTGTTAGATAAGCTCCAGATTTGGCATCAGTACTGGCTAATCTAATGTATATAATGTAATCTAATTTAATATAATATTGTAAAGCTTCCTATAGAAAAAATATTAATTTAAATGAGAGATTTGTGGGGGGGTGTACTCATATACGCTGAGCACTAAAGTGAAAATCCCCATGTAGTGAACTTTAAAAAAGGAATGCAATAAGCGAACGAAAACGGTCCTAATATTTTAAAAAAGATCAATTTAATACTTTTGGATAAAGTTAAAACATGTTTAAAAGCACACATAATCATATCAAACTGACTATAATCACAAACGCAAACTTGAGGTGAGAGTCAAAGTTCACTTAAATCACTACAGAGAGTGAGTCTACCTTTTTAGTCTTTAATTTGTCTTGGCTATTCGAGTACGTGTCTTCATCCATGTCTGAATCCCCTCGGTCGGAGTATTCCAGTTCTTTCGGGACGTCGGCGGCTTTAGCTTTTCTGGTTTTAGGAGGCAAAGCTGGTGGCATGGCTTCAATAGAAGGTTTGATGTCTGCAGGGAGAGCTTGTGCTGCTACGGGACCCTCCATGGGAATGTTTTTGTGGAATCCATTGAGGTGTGTTTGCTGGAGGCCGGCACTTTCCGTCTTGGAGTCCTGTGAGCTGATGCTGCCCTGCCGAATGGACTGAGGTGGCGAAGTTTTGCTGGCTGTAAAAGGAGGGCTCGGGGAGCGGGTATGATCTTCAGAGGATGAGTCCATGTCTAATTCTTGGATTTGTGTGGCTGGATTATAGTGATGGGCTCCAGAAGGAGAGTCTAAGAGAGGGAAGATTTACATTGAGATTTAGTGGAAATTTTTTTTAGCTATGGCATCATGATATTGGAAAAAATTAATTTAATTTGCAGCAATTTATATTTAAATATAAAAGCAGTTTCACTAGATGAGTTGAAAAGTTTGTAAAGAATAATAATTTTTAGATTGATTCTGAAGTGGATATAGCTGCATAATCAAAAAGTTAAATACAGAGCGTCACGGGGGGCAAGTGGGTAGCATGATCGCCTCACAGCAAGAAGGTCTCTGGTTCGAGCCATGGTATTTCTGTGTGGAGTTTGCATGTTCTCCCCGTGTTTGTGTGGGTTTCCTCTGGGTGCTCCGGTTTCCCTCCACAAGTCCAAAGATAAATGGGTAAGCTAAACTGTCCATAGTGTATGTGCTTGAACGAGTGTGTATGGATGTTTCCAAGTGATGGGTTAAAACATCCGCTGCGTAAAACATATGCTGGATAAGTTGGCGGTTCATTCCGCTATGTCGACCCCTGATTAATAAAAGGACTAAGGTGAAAAGAAAATGAATAAATGAGTAAAGTTTAATACAACACTTGCAAATACACAATGATTTATGATTTCCTGGGGAGTCAAACGGTATCCAGCAACACTAAATACTCCATTTCTGACTTGATGGCCTTAAACATCTAGCACAGGGTAACTTTCTTATAAAGGGCCAAAAACCCTACTTGATTGAGGACTGTGGTTCGAAGTTAAATATACCAAATCATATTACATTAAATTTCCCATAGGTTATTTCCTTATTTATTTGTTAATATTTTAAAATAACTAGACAACTTTGCTTTTATCATATTAATTAATGATGCAGTATCATTTTTAACACTTTATGATGAACTTATTATAGTAAAAACATAAACAATCCCATTTATAACACAATGGAGTTCAATGCCCAATATAGTAGTCGAGCTACTTATACCTTTGCTTTGATTTGTTCGGCGATGTCTTGTGCATAGTCCTTAGTCAAGTGACAGTATTGACATTTTTTAAAAGTCTGATTCATTTACAACATTTAAATGAAACATTTCTCAGGTAAACTAAGAAACAAAAGGTTACATTAAAATGGACAATCTCTTTCAAAGATATTCACCACAACCAACTACTCATCATTCTCCCTCTCCTTTGAGATGGGATAGAGCTCCAAACCATTTACCATGGGCCAACTCTGGCCCACAGGCCTTACTTTAGGCACCTCTGATTTAGCCGGTATGTTAACAGTCACAAGTTCAGATATATAAGAAGGTGCCAGACCATTTTAAACAATAAATAAAAAGAGTAAAATTTTAAACTACTCTAAAACATAACGGCAAACCAGTGCAGAGAGAGTTAGACAAGGCCAATGTGTTTACATTTACGAGTGCCAGTAAGAAGTCTAGCAGCTGTGGTTTGGACCACTTGTAGGCAATTTATATAGGATTGACCAATACCTTTATAAGTCACAGTAGTCCACACATGAAGATAGAAATGCACGTATTACTCTCTTTCCTCACGTCCGTTTTACAAACCTTCAATGTTCTGATTTGCTAGTGGTTATGTGTATTTGAGTGTCTAAAACTTAAAATAAACTTTAATTGAAAAATCTGATTAATTGTGGGGTGACACATTGATTTGACTCAGTGATTAGCACTGTCGCCTCACAGCAAGAAGGTTGCTGGTTCAGGTCCCAGCTAGGCCAGTTAACATTTCTGTGTAGAGTTTGTATGTTCTCCCTGTGTTAGCGTGGGTTTCCCCCACAGTCCAAAGACATGCGGTATAGGTGAATTGGATGAACTGGCAGTGAGCTCCTTTTTCTATCTCTCAGTGCGAGACGTCAGATTTGATTCTAACGCTTTAATCACACTGGTGTGATCGTACGCATGTATGGGAAAGGGACATGCAAAACCAACAGCCAGCAATAAAAACCTTTTATGCTGGGCTCAGCGAGAACACTGCATACTAATCAATGTAAATGTAAGAATAAAGGCAGATTACCAGTTGAACGTGCAGAATTTGCCTAAATTATATCTTCAGCATTTGGTATAAACCAGCCATGTTGGCCAATCAGAAAGAAGAAAACACGTGCACGCTGACGTCATGATACAAAAACTCCAGTTGTAGTGTCCACATGATTACATTATACCAAGAGTTTTGAAAAATCTTCACCCTGGCCGGAATTTTCAGAAAGTTTCGGTTTCAGTCACCTGATACCACATTATCGTGTGGACAAACAGAGGTTTTGTAAATACTTGTGTTTGAGTGGCCTTAGTTCTTTCAAAATGGCAACTAACAAAAATTTTAGTAATAGGTATTACTTCCATTACCTGGAAACAGTCTCTCCTTTGGCTGAGAGACCACCAGTGAGACATCATCAGGGGCGCTTTGCAGCATCTCCACCACAGTAGTGTGAGAGAGGCTTTCCAGACTGACATCATTCACGCTTAACAGTCTGTCACCTGTAGCAAAAGCCGAAATGTAGCTTACACTGAAGATTACACATAAGCTTATTTGGTACAATCGAGGGACAAAACAAATGTCCTGAGACAGAGATATCATTACTTCAAACTTAAAACATTAATAATAATAAAAAAGTATAACTTGAAATTAATTGTACTACAACTACAACTTACTGTTAGACTTAAAGTTAATGGTTCAACCAAAACAGGCAATTCTGTCATCATTTACTCAGCCTTCACTTGTTCCAAACCTGTTTAAACTTTCTTTTGGTGAGCACACAATAAGATGTTTTGAAGAATGTTGGAAACCTGTCACCATTAATTTCCACAGTATTTATTTTTCTCACTGTGGAAGTCAATGGTTACAGGTTTTCATCTTTCTTTAAAATATCTTCTTTTGTGTTTAGAAGACAGAAACTCAATGTTTGGAAGCACTTGGGGGAGAGTAAATAGAGTTCATTTCATTTTGGGTAAATTATGCCTTTAACTCAACAATGAGTGTGTGCGAACACTGGTTTTTAATGTGTAAACAATATTTGAGAGAATTCGGGTTTTTTTTGTGTGTGTGTACATAGAAATTGTGAAAGTGTTGTGTTCATATATTTGTGGAGTGTATACATACACACTGTACATAGACAAAGACACACTACTGCACCCAATTTAAGTCATTCTGCATCCCTATTTGTAAGTTGCTAATGCCCCCTAGGGGCCTAATAAGATTAGGAAAATTAAGATTAAGATTAAGAAAATAAGATCATAATTTGCTTTGATATGCGGATGCAAAATGTTCATTATAGTGCTTTGGATATTTAAGGAACAAGTTCCTACAAATTCTATCAATTGATGTGACTTGCTAAATACAAAATACAGAATAAGGAGTTTAAAATACAGGGTTTTTTTCATACCTGGTTTCAGCAAGCCGTTGAGGTCTGCTGGTCCGCCAGGTGTGATTGAGCTGATGAAGGTGCCGAGGTCCTGACGGCCTGAACTCTCTCCTCCAACAACCTGAAAACCTGTAGCGCCACACACACATCATTCTACTGCTACAAAAAAGCAGTGATCAGTGGTTCAAATTATTAATACAAACTATGATAGTCTCTCTGTCTGTTCCTGTTCTGGAATTATTCAGAATGAAAATCAGAAACACCTCCAACGTCTCCGAACACACAGTCAAGCTCAAAATTGTTCATTACCCTGGCAAACTCTGACTTAAAGTAACTTTTATTCAAAAAAGCAAATTTTTTTTTTTTTTTTTTACTGGAAATGACACAGGCTTCACCCAATAGGTAAAGGGTCAAGAAACACCAAAACACATTTTTTGAGATGTTAACAGACATATACGTGTCACACATTGCTAAAAACACTATTAGGACACATAATTCACAAAAAAAGTGAAAATTTGTTGTTTTTGCATTATTTCAAGCAAATTTGTTCTTCTGGTTTGAAAAGAAATGTAAAAGCTGCTTCACAGCGACTATATCCTTGAGTAAAATCCAGCATTGTAGACTGGATGTCTGTACCGGCGTATACAACGTGACGTCTTTGAGCTTTCAGCATTAGTTTATGAGCAGGACTTGGTTCAAACCAATCAGTGCGCTCTATTGTGTATGAGGTGCTTCATTAATATGCATGATAGCTTCGAAGACTGTTTTACCTGTAACAATGTTCAGACGGCAGAGAGACGGCACGTTGTGTTGCCAATCCTTATTAATAAAGTGGAAGAAGAAGAATTGTTCAGAGATATGGGTTATCAGTGTTGTTTATAAATATGCTGTAATGAAGGTTTTGTTTTCATTTCCCTGCTATGCGAGCGCAGCTGGAAGCTCATATGGATTACAGGGGCCTGCTAACATGTGACAAATATACGTTTGTAAGGAACATTTTTTGAATCTGTAAATGGTGAAATCTGGATTTGCAGCTAGTCTCCTTTTAGATTTTCCTGTCTCTACAGATTTGGTAAGTGTGCGATCAATGTTCTTTGTTTGTTTATTCAGAGGCAAAGTTAGTATGATCAGCAGTACTCTTTCAGTTTTTAAAGACAGACCTTAGTCAAAACTATTAACGTACTAAGTTTACAGTACGCTATTATCACTACAATATTATGGACTGAAAGATCTGCTGTAAATGCTGGGGGTGGGGGGGGGGGGTCATGGCCCTTTAATAAGATGATGTACAAGAGGCATCATTGTGTAAATAACATATTTCTCAGCTTTTATTTACATTTGAACAAAACATTTAAGTCAAAATCGGCCAGGGAATAAATAATTTTAGGCTTGGCTACCCATCTCTTGGGAACATCCATACACACCCATACACTACGGACAATTTAGCCTACCAAATTCACCTGTACCGCATGTCTTTGGACTGTGGGGGAAACCGGAGCACCCATGGGAAACTCACGCGTACGCAGGGAGAACATGCAAACTGCGCACAGAAACGCCAACTGAGCCAGCCGAGGCTTGTACCAGCGACCTTCTTGCTGTGAGGCGACAGAATTACCTACTGCACCACTGCGTTGCCAATTTTTGGCAATAATTTGAGGCTGTTGAATGCAGTCTAAGTGCTGTTAAAAGCATTATTAAAAATAATAATTGAAAGCATTAAAAATCATTTAAAACAAATGAACGATTTAAAGAACTGTAACATTACTGATCTCACATTGAATTAAAAGGATAGTTCACCCAAAAATTAAAACTCACTCGCCTTCAAGTGGTAAAAATAAAAATAAAACAAACGCTGCTCATCGCTAAATAACTATAATAACTTTAATCAGAATAAATGCATATTAAAGTATATATTGAACAAGATTTGATAATTAAATTAGTTTATTAGGCTAATCTTTTTAATAGGCTAATCTGTTTAACAGATTCTGTTTTATGCTATATTTTATATCATTTGTAACGTCCCTCTTTTTACCATATTATTGTTTCAGCTGTTTATCTTTTCTGAAACACATTTAGGAGTTTGGAAACATTTTGCTATTTGGTCTAATTACAGTGCAAACATTGGTTGTTTTACATCCCAGTGTTGACAGATCTGATCAGTGATGGACACAATCTCTCACATTCAGTCTGAATTCTGATAAGACACTTCACTGCATGTCACCATTGACAGTGGATAGAAAGCAGTTCAGCTTCATTAATCAGTGTGTGTGTATATGAGGACTGCCAGATCTCTGCTATCAATCACACTATGCTTTACTTCAATGTGTCTATGTGTGTGAGTGAGTGTGTGCGTGTGTGTGTGTGTGAGGAGCTCTGTCCTGACTGGATGTGCAGCAGAGGGTGTTGTTACTCACCCAGGCCGTACTTTACGTCTTTCTTCAGATTTACAGTCTGTATCTCTCGCTCTGGGGAGGGTAAAGCTTGCACTTTTTTCTTCAGGGAATCTGTGGGTGGGAAAACAGCAGAGGGGATGAAGTGATTTGTGTTTTTAAAATAGTGCATTTGAATTTATGCATCGACACACTGAGAGTTAACAACCAGTGTCAGAATGAAAAAGAGTATGGTCCATTCACACGTGTACAAAACATGCATCACAAAAATTTGGTATTAAGGATGTAAAGATTCACCATGAACGGGTTGAAAATTGATTCAAATATGTGATGATTCAAAGAAGTGGAAAAGTTGAACAAATCTTTTTTAAACAGAGGGGGCGCTGTGTTTACAGGCGCAAACTCGCTTTACCTGCACATCAAAAAATGTGCAGCATTTAAGAAAGAAATTAAACAGCCCTTCAACCTTAAATTTGTTTCAAATAATTTGGTTAAAAAAATAGTGACTAAATCGTATAATAGTATAGTGAATCGTATCAAATTGTGAGTCAGGTGAATCATTACATCAATCCATATTTGATAGAAATAAAACTTTGTAAATATAAAATAACTAGCACCTTTAAAGGATTTATTAATCTCTAAAATGCACATGTTATCAAACCCAATTATTTTTATTAAAATTATAGATTCTTAATTAGATTGTGTATTCTTAAAGGTGTGTTATGCAAGTTTGATACCTAGTGGTTGAGCTAGGTATTGTGTTCCTGGATCAAAACTAACACAAGCGCAGGTTGCCAGATTGACCAACTGGAGCAAGTCTGACTATTGAGTCTAAAGGCTAATTTAAGTTGTGTTCTAAATAAAAGCAACGAAATGCGACAGAAGGAATATCTTCCTAGTTAAATGAAGTTTTTGTCCAAACCAACACCTCGAATTGATATGTTAGAAACGGCTTTAATTCTTGCAGCTGAACAACAGGATAAACTGACAGTTCTGTTTATCTCAGGTACACCTAATGTGCTTTATTCAGTGTTAAATGCTAACAATGTGAGTTTGAATGCCATTATACATCACATTTATTGCCATACTACTGAAAGCAGCAGCAGATAGTTCACCTCAGATCTTGAAAATAAAATAAACCGAAATAAAAGTTTAAATCTGAAATTAAACTTTAGAACTCTGAAATAATGCAGACCAACACATATCAGTGATACTGCATCTATATTTAATAATAATAATATTTAATATTAAGACAGGATTACGCTCGTAATATTTATATTATTTGCTAATTAATAACCTAATGTGGAACTCTGAATCTGCGTCTCATTTTGGAGTCTGCTATTGTCCACTGGAGGTCGTATTTCGGTCATGAGTGCATGCTTTGAGAACCTTTCTGACTGAATGAATGAAATACGTGGTTTTCCACCAAGGCAACCCAGGGCGCTGCAATATAATTAGCTAAAATGGCATTGGACAGATTAAAAGAACCAAACCAAAGACAGTGTTCGTTCCAGCATAAAAAGTACATTTCTAAAGCAGAATATCTGACTTCAGGATTGCTTTTTAGATAAACAAAAATGTTCACTTGGTTTCTTAAGTATCTGCCTATTATGCACATACCATAAATATATTATGGTATTTTTATTCAAAAGAGTCAAAAATTTTAATATAGCACATTTGTTTAATATTTACTGTGATAGTAACAATAGTTAGTCAAAGTTGAAATAATATACAATATTTATACGTTGTATTACTAATGTGTGTTTGCAAATGATACATTTTATAACATATATAACATTTATAAACTACATCAATATTTTTTTTTTCAAAAATTGGAAATTAAGACCATGTTTCATGAAGATTTTTTGTAATTTTCCTACTGTACACAACTAAAACGCGATTTTTGAATAGTAACATGCATTGATACGGGTATAATTTGGACAACTACAAGGGATAGTTTATTTAAAAAAGGAAAATTGACCCATTATTCACTCAACCTCAATGGTTCCTTTGTGAGTTTCTTTATTGTGTTGGAACACCAATTAATATACATTAAAGGAAGCTGAAAACCTGTAACCATTGACTTTCACAATAGGAAAAACAAATACTATGGAAGTCAATGGTTACAGGTTTCCAGCTTTCTTCACAATATCTTCTTTTGTGTTTAACAGATAAAAGAAACCCAAACAGATATGAAACAAATAAAGGGTGAATAAATAATGGCAGAATTTGCAGTTTTATGGTGAACTATGCCTTTAAGCCGGTTTGATCAATATATCTGACATTTTCAGATTGCAGATTTTCAAATAGTTAAATTTCAGCCATATTGTCCCATTCTTACAAACCATACATATTCTCCAAATCCAAAAGTAAAACTTGACTGAAAAAAAAAATAGATTTATGACTGGTGTTATAATATACAGTACATGTTCTATAGAAATTAAACAGCTCTTTCAGAGAAAGAGAGAAAAAAACTAGCATAAACAGTCTTTCTATAAGCTGTACTGATCGGTCACTAACTAGTGTTTGGGTGCTTTGGGACAGCATTATGTTTTGGCCCGGCTGCGATGTACTTTACTAACAGCCGAGACAAGAGATTAGCTCTTAGCAAGGCCGTATATCAGCGCTGCTAAAAACACACAGCTTACCGAAGCAAAAAATAAAGAGTGTGAGCCAGAAAGAAATGCCAATGAAACTTGAGCCGAGAGAAGAGAAGCGCGTTAGAAAACAACAGAGAATGTTGAATTTGGCAAGAGTCTGGGATTTGGAGATTGAACTGTGAGGTCCAGTGTCACTGTGAGGTAAACTATTGCTATTGACATTAAAAGGGTCTGATCTGTTTTATTAAAAGTTCACTTTAATTTCCGCTAATGTTTGTGTTTTAGGGCCAGACCAGGACACAATGTTTCCTACTAACTAGTCAAGACAAGTCAAGCTTTGTCATGTGTGGACATTAAGTGGAATGAAATATTGTGTCTCTCGCAGAACTAGGCGGTGCTACACTGTAAATCCCAACAGTCAACTTTATCAAATGAAATAAGTTTAGTTAACTCAAAATGTACTGAAAGTTAATTCTACTCATTTGAAAATAGTTTTAAACTCAGTGTTGAAGGTAATGAGTTAATATTAAATACTTTATTACTTCAACTTAAATGAAGTAACTCAAATGGTTTGTTGCAATCTGTTTCCTTAAATGTTTTGAGCTGCCTTAACTTATTAGGTTCTACAGTACTCAACTGGTTTGAGTTCTCTTCATGTATTGGGTTTTACTGTGCTCAAATTGCTTCATTTACTAAAATTGATTAGGTTCACAGTGTTCATTAGGATTAGTTTTTAAACATAAATGGTTTGTTGCAATCGGTTTCCTCAAATGGTTTGCCTTAACTTTTTGGGTTTTACAGTGTACATAAATAAACACAATTAGAAATATGCACTCAACACTGGATGTAAGAGCTATTTTAAACCTATAACATACCAGAGCGATAATCTAACTATACTAACTACTTACTACTAGTGGTGTAACAGATCACAAATCTCATAGGCCTGTCACAATATATATATATTTTGTTGTACAATATAATGCACCAAAATATATTGCGATAAACAATATTATTGTCATTTTAAGACCATTTTGTGCCACTCATTATAAAATGCCAGAATGACAATTTAATATCACCATAATGCAAGTAGACTCCTCCAAGGAACACTTAATATTTTATTTGTAAGAATATTTAATTTATAGTCATTTTGACCATTTTAACACATTCAGAATGTAAAAAACTGCATATCCTAAACAAATAAATAATAATAAATCTTATCAACAAAAAAGATGCAAGGTAAAAGGTAATGAAGGCAGCGATATCTGTTACCAGATAATTTCAGTTGTCAGACACCCACATAAAAATATAAAAGTCATTTATAGTAAATACTATAGTGCTTTTTTAACTCGACTGACACCGACACCTGAAATAGAGATCAAGATGTTGCGCAATCAGCTAAAATGTTGCTAGAATTGCTTTTTATGTATGGGAGATATATATTGCATCCCCATAAATGATAGAGGTAATGTCTATGATATTGCTTATTGTGATAAGCCTAGTCATGGTTCTGATCACACTATGGTTTTTGAGTCACGGATCGGACAATTTTTCAGATCAACAAAAAATGGAAACGGCAAAACATTTGCTTTCCATTTATTACATTTAGTGTAAGACTCTTTTGGTTTTAACAAACATATATTAGAACCTTTAATTTTAATAATAAAAAAAAAAAAATCATGAAATAACCAGCTTAATAAAAAAATACAAATATTCATATTAAGAAAAATTATCTTTGTTACTGTTGCTGATAATGCTAAAGTATAAATCTAACATTATAATCTTGTACAACACCATATTTGTTTTTAGTCTCATTTTCAATTCGTGATTTAAGAATTCTTCCATAAAACTTGTTTCATTACTAGATGTATCATTTTTGAATAATTCAGTGGCATATTTTTGATGCTTGTTTGTCGCCACTTATCGGTTAAACAATGTATATGCTACAAATTTCAACAGCTTCAAATCATAACTATAAACCGTTCTCCCAGTACTTCTGTGTCATTTTAATGTTTGTAACTGAATGAAAAGTGTTAAAACTGAATCGCTCGATCTCCCAGGATGAATAAAAAATGTTTATCATTTATAATTTATGTTGCTGGTGTTTGAATTGAGATCCCGATCTTTTAATGTTTTATTGTGGAGCTTTACACTGAATGCATTAATGCAGGCCTAACAAGTAGAACACCTTTAATAACATAAGAAAGCATTTAGGTGCCACCACACTTCTTCTGTCATCATTATATTTTACAGGAAAGCCAAAATGCTTTCATGCAGGTGTGATTTGAATGAAGTGGAGTGATCCCTCTTAATTAATCTAATTAAGAGATTAATTTACAAGTAAAAATGAAAAGTTATTCATCGGCAGGTCACGTGTTCCGAACCGTGGGTTGTGATCTGTTACGCCCCTACTAACTATACACACACAATAAGTACTTCGCTAAACACATAGTCTACGACAGACTATACAAGTACTTTAACTCAGACAGAACAACATTGTGCAAGATACTGGGCAAAAGATTTATTTAAGGGTGAAGAAAACTAGTACCACATGATTGTGTTGTACTTTCACAAGTAAACACTGTTTTCCTTGTAAGATAAAGTTTAACTAGAGTGTCTGGTGTATATGGAGAGAAGTGTGTTTCTACAAGTGGTTTGTGAAGCCTGTAAACACTCTTGTCTCTATATGCACCGGATATACTTTGCCATGAGGACTTGCTATATTTGGAAACAGAAGAGAAACAGATGACATGCAGACAGAAACATGCTGGGCGACACCAAGCTAAACAAAACCCGGATCGTACCAGTGATTCCTATGGAGGAGGCAGGAGTGGAGGGAACTCCAGAGCTGTGCATGCTCACGCCTAGAGATTATGAAACAAAAGTTTTAGTAGACCCTTAGTAGAAAAAAAAACATTAATGTATACAAGGAAAAATATAAAGAATGGCGTCAAAATCATTTTTTTTTTTATTTTTTGATGCACATTTTTGTATTTAAATTCTTTGGAAACTACTCTGTCAATCTTAGGAAATAGTCTTTATTTGATATTAGGTCTAGAGCTATATTTATGCTTCATTTTATAATTTAAAAAATGTGATAATGATTGGATTATATGACTGCATATAATTTCAAACAGATGTTTGTTAACGTATCGCTATATACACCAGATTTTCAACAGTTTTGGCACAGCAGGACTTTTTTTCTATTAAAATTTTTATCCAGTTATAACACATTAAATTAACCAAAAGTGATAAAAATATTTGTAAAAATATGTTTTTTTTTTAATATATGCTCTTTTTAATCTTCAAAAAAAAAATACAATCCACATAAGTAGTAAAACATTTATAGATATTTGTTTATTTATTAATTTAATGCCTTCATTCATTCATTGTATGCTGGCGTGTGCTGGTGTTAAGGTTATGCTACAAAAATAACAATAATAAAAAACGAAAAAAACTATATGCCACCAAAAAAGCTTAACACACAGGCAGAGGAGGTTGACAATATCAAGAGTATCAGGAGTAGCTTCGGATTGGATAATTTAATTCAATTCAGCTTTATTTGTATAGCGCTTTTACAATGTAGAATGTGTCAAAGCAGCTTCACATAAATGGTCATAGTAATAGGAACAGAGTAGTTCAGTTTTTAGTGTTTAAGTTCAGTTCAGTTTAGCTCAGTTCAGTGTGTTTTAAAATAATTACTGAGAGTCCAAACACTGAAGAGCAAATTCATCATAAGTAGGATAAGTAGTTATTTAAAAAATAGGCAACAGTTTGTTGAAATTGGCATCCCTAAATGTAAGTAACTACATGTAAGTAATACATTATTGATATGTGTAAGATATCAAAGTCGTTTATTTTATTTGTGGATGATACAAGTATCTTTCGTTCTGGGGATAATTTACCAAAACTTAGAGTTGATTAAAACAGAAATGAATAAATTGAAATTGTGGATTGATGTAAACAAATTGTCATTAAATATAAGTAAAACAAAGGTTTATTAGTTACAAGTTACAAAGGCACATTAGCTAATAATAAGTTACCTGAAATTTGTGAATGAATTTACTAACATGAACAAACAATTAGCAATACATTTATTTTGGTATTTAATCATCTCAATTAAATTACATTAGTTTATGTTAACTCACGCTGCATTAAGTAATGTTAACAAGCACAGCTATTTATTTTAATAATGCTATAGTAAATGCTGAACTATTATTAATTCATGCTTTACAATATTATTCATACTTGGTTAATGTTAATAAACACATTAACTAATATACTCTTATTCTTAAGTGATACCAAGATTTCTATGAAGATAAAATATAATGATTTGCCATCTTGGGAATACATTTAATTTTAACGTGCAGTACAATATAAAACTTATATTTTAAAATGGTATACTACATCAACAAATTACTTGTTTCACTGTACTATTTTGTTAAATACTTAAAAAAATACAAAAATAAAAAGACATTTAAATAAATGCACAGTAACTAACTCAAACCTTTTAAATGGGACTTTTATCACATATTTTTTGCAATTATTCATTTCTTAAGATTACTTATCCATGCTACTGTGTCAAATTGCTTGCAAACAAACTCAATCTTGCCCCAAACCCATTCTTTACCCAGATATAAAAAAAATAAAAACATCTTATCATTATAACATCAACCAAACCCTGACATTTCCTTTTACTTGCTATAAAGCCTTGTATTATTCGCTAACACAAAGAAAAGCCCTGATGCATGTTTAAGCGCACAAATTCGGCCTGTAATCTCTTTATGGCATCTCTGTACATGCGGAGGAAGATGTTGAGAGGATTTGGGCTTCTGCGTCTCTCTGATCTGACAGAGGATGTCGGGATGAAATGGAGAGGTAAAATGAAAAGATCATTGAGGGAACAGAGAGAAAGCTGTTAGAAAGATAAAACGAAAGCGTCCGACAGTTCTGACTCCACTGAGACTGATTCCACCCACCATCAGACAAGAGAGAGAGACTAAAAAGTGAGGAAGGTTAGACAACGTTCAAAAGCAGAAAGACACGTTCTTTGAGGGAGCGGCGAGCCATTTTTCAGACAGAGCTTTGAGTGGAGATAAGAGAGAAACAGCCGCTCATGTCTTCTTTTCCTCACCTACGACATATGCCTGTCCCGTGTCCTCGCAGGATGAAGAGTCTGACTCTTTCTTTAGGCTTTTAGGGCTCCAGCGAGGGCTGTCATCCACCGACAAACTGCAGGAGAAACAAACAAAATCAGTACAAAAAAACAGTATTACTTTCAGTGGTAGGAGGAAAAAACATAGTTCTTTTCTGATCAATTCATAATAGCACTTTTGCTAAATATGAGCAGTGAAAGATGTGGGAAAAATATTTTGTTGGGTCAAGGTGCTGGATGTGCATTTTTGACTCTTCTAAAGCATAAAAATACCATAATATGTTTGCACATATTTAAGAAACATGCTAAGTGAACATTCTTGTTTATCTGAAAAACAGTGCTGAAGTAATATATTCTGCTTTGAAAATGAGTTATGTGCTGGAACGGCTGTCTTTGTTTTGGCCATTTAGCCCGCCCATTGTCACTGTAGCCAATTATATTTCAGCAAATGTGTCAAAGTATGTGTCTGTCATCGAAATGCAACGTCCGGTGGACAGTAGCAGACTCTGAACTGAGATGCAGATTCAGAGTTCCACATGAGGTGGTTATTAATTTTGCAAATAGCATAAATGTTTCAAATGTGAACATTAGGTGAGCAGGTTACATTGTAACCCCGTGTCCTAACAACATGCTCTGTGACGACATTTGCACTGATAAGCAATTTGGCTGTTTGCATCAGATGCAACATGACGGAAATTTAAATACAGCCATTCAGAAGCACAGAATATTGCACTTACTGCACTCCAATTTATAATTTTATAGTTTATAATATAATTAATACATATTAAACCTCTTTAACATTATTAAATGTAGATGCTGAATCACTAAAATGTGTTGATTTTGAGTCACGGTTATAAAATTCAATTTCAAACGGTTTATTTTATTTTTCAGATCTGAGGTGAACTATCTGCTGCTGCTTTCAGTATATGGCAATAAATGTGATGTAAAATGCCATTCAAACTCACATTGTCAGCATTCAACACTGAATAAAGCACATTAGGTGTACCTGCGGTGATCATTGTCAGTTTATCCTGTTGTTCAGCTGCAACAGAAGCCGCTTCTAATATATCAATTCGAGATGTTGGTTAGAACAAAAACTCCATTTAATATGGAAAATATTTCTTCTATCATGTGCTGTTGCTTTTATTTAGAACACGACTTAAATCAGCATTAAGGCAAGATAGTCAGACTCGCTCTAGTTGGTCCTCAATCGGGTTTGGAAGTTTGTTCGGAATGCTAATGCTAGTTTGGTTGTAATGCAATACCAAGTTCAACCACTGGGTGTCAAACTTCACCAACTTCACATACTCCACCTTTAACATTTTAATGTTTTGCTCAAAATGTTAACAAAAATAGTTACCTCACAATGAAAAGTGTAACAATCACAGCATATTTTATTTAAAAAATAAAACAACAACAAGTATTATATATATATATATATATATATATATATATATATATATATATATATATATATATATATATATATATATATATATATATATATATATATATAATATTTATATATGTTTTTTGGGATTTTCTTTTTTACACATTTCTATAACAAATAGGTTAGAAATCAACATAAACAAACAATTTAAGACTTACTTGTAATAACAATTTTACCAAGGGTTCACATTTAAAAAATAATTCCTTTACAGTCTCTCTCCATAAAAAAAAAAATTGTCTAATAAGTTACGAACCAGGACATAGCATAAGTATATGTTTACAGTAATAGCCCCAGTAACACTGCATGATTTTTTTCCTATGATTATTTCTATTTTGCCCAATAAAGGGTTAAAGTATAGTTGTATTGAGCTCCTGTTTAAAAAATTAAATACAAATAGAACTGAAATTCTCACTGAAATTGTCCATTTCCACCATCAGGACAACAATAAAAAATTCCAGACTAATTCATAACACTTACAGTTAACTGAAAGAGCACATGTGTGTTCTTTTGCATAAATAATGGTTGGAGTAGACAGAAAAAAAACCTCCAAGAATCACAGCTGGAGAATTGCAGATGTTAGTTAGGCCCTGGAGCGAGAAAGTCTCAAAACCACAAACTGACATCACAAACACCACCACGAATAATTTGAAAAGATCGCAAAATTTGAAAAAATATTTATCCAAAAACAAATGCAGTCATCTTTGTCTTTGTTTCTTTTTTTTTTGGTTAAAATTGAGCAAAATATTTAAGCGGAATAAACAATCAAGACATTTTTTTCTTAGCTCACATTTACCAATGATGCCAAAATGTGTGGAGGGCACAGCATATCACCAGAGAGGAAAACTACAGATTTATAACTCTAACTTTAAATGTTCAAGTCATAACTATGAGACACTTGAAAGCTCTAGTGAATATGCATTATGGCCAGAGTCTGAAATACTACAACCATCTTCACAGGAGTATTAAATGCCTCCAAACATGTGCAAACATGGTTTAAGACCATCATTCTCAGATGCGCACAGACTGTCTGTCTTCCCCCGAGAGCTGATTTATGCTTCTGGCTGCAGGCATCCCAGCACCGAGCTGACGGAGAAACAGAAATGCAGAACAGGAGAGTGTGACAGACTCAGAGACATCAGAAAAACTGTATATGAGGAGGAGTGAAAAAGATTGTAAGAGTTTTAAAACATGAGCAAAACCATGTCAGAGCTAGAGAGTAAGATGGAGGGAAAGATATGAAAGAAACTGTCAAAAAGATAAGATAAAATAAACTGCATGGATCAGGAGAGTGAGACATTTACAAAAAAGCTACACTGTAAAACGTATCTGTTAATTCAGTTTTCATATTGTGAGATTCACAAGTGTTTTCTGTTTATTTACAGTTGTGGATTGCATTATGGGAACTTGATCTCTGCCCTGTCGACTTTTGAGGTTGAAAATTCAACTCTCATTGACATTTTTGTGGTGTGAAATAATATAATGTAGAAGAAATAATATATGAAGTAATAAGTCTGTGAAATAACAGAACATGTACCTTCAGTTTATTACAGGGTTTTTGTACTGTAATATACAACACCAACCAGGACAAGAGTCGATCTCACTCTTTTGTATTTTGTAGTGCTGTATTTATACCGCAGAAACTGGTAGTGTTTGCTCTCCTTTGGCTTTTTCAGGGTTAATTATTGTGATATCTTGATTTGCACATACAGAGGAATACTGGGAAATCTCTGTAGACTGATGCCATTTCATGCCGTTCAGGTTTATAAGCCTAAAATGTCAGCAAAATACAGGTTTTGTCCTAATTTTAGACATTACACTAAAGAATCATTCATATACTAGCTTTAAAGTGGCATTTTTAAAGTAGCAATGGTTTCTGCTGTTCAGATGTCAGCTGCAGATTTGAAGGAATGGTGGAAGAAAGTAGTTCCTCTTACAAAAGGGTTTTTGAGACTCTCCCTGTTTGATTTTCTTTTTTATATACTTGATTATGCCGTCGAACTGTTGTATAAATAAAATATTACACTTGTAGCAGTACGATATGGCTGTATATCAGCACTGGTGGGACACTAAGGCACTCGAGCCAACTTACTTACCTCCTATACTGTTTCTAACTGCAAGGTTTCTTTTAATTCTTTTTTTATGAAACCAGAGATTTCTATCCCTCCATTTAATGTGTATTTGTCTCTTCACAAGACTTTGATTTAGATTAGACCGCTCGACTGATGACAGATTTACAATGCACATATATTCTAGTAAACACAGAAGTTCAATTCGTGTAATGTTCAAGAACACAAGTAGAGTTGGTAAAATGTGACAATCAATGTTTTGGATGAAGTAACTCTTCAAAGTTTGGAAATAGAGTTTTTGACACTCTTTGCTATTAGAACTGTGCTGAATTTGATCATCTGAAGCGCATGTATATGCTGTAACTGCTCTCCTCAAAGTGAAAGAGAGCACAGTTAAATCAGCATACCACATTTTAGGATTAAGTAGTGTGAAGCATGTTAGATGATTTATTCTCATCATGTGGATAAATCACAGGATAGGCTGGACAATGCTATGCACATCACTTTTTTGTTAAGGGATCCAATGAATGCATGCATTAACAGTGTAAGGAATAAATATTTAATATACAGATTTACAGTAACAATACTGCATTCATGATTTTAACCCTAGATTATTAATTAAAGTAGTCATGAACTACCTCTGCTTTTTCTATTACACTGTTCTCTGAGATCCACTCATAGTGGTCTAAGGGGTTTTTACAATCACCTCTTTTGAGGCATTTAATAAATTTAATACAGCCATATCACACTGCTACTCGTGTGATATTGCTCATTTAATCTATTCAAGGTTAACTTTTCAACGTTAGAATTTGTTGGAAGAAATATCAAGGTCCCGTTATGCAAATCAAAAGCATGAATAAATAAGGAAACATAAAAACATGAATCACAAAATATTTTTACAGTATACAGCAGAATTAGAGAGAAAAACAGAAGTGTATAGACATAACGAACTAGATTTAACCAGAAGGAGGAGACGGGTATATTGTGAACCAGCAGATAAGCACAAGAACTTAGTAAAGACGAAAGAGAAACCACATCAGAGCTACTAAAAGAAGTCAATGTACTCCAAAAGTCAATAACAAACTCTTGGTAAACTGAGTCAACAAAGAAAGTTTGTATCAAGCATTGTGAAACCACTTTACTAGGTTGAACTTGTTTCGATTTGTCAAGCCAAAACATACTCCGGAGTTTGTTTGACTCGTTCTGTGCAACAGGCCACGAAACATAAAACAAGATGCAACATCTAACTGTTTACTAAAAACACACATGCATGCATCACCTTTCTTGTTGTCTGGCCACAGCGATGGATCCCGTGTCTGAATTTGCACGCTGATGTGATGACGCGAGCACTTGTGATCGGGCCATGCTGCTCTGTGATTGGCTACTGAATGGCACCATCCTGTGCTCTGGCGACTCTGGCAGCTGGCCCAGGTTATGATGGGAACGGCTCTTCATCCTGGGGTTGGAGCTGCTGCTGAACCCTGGATAGGGCGGTTCAGATGGGACAGAGGCCCGACTGGATGAGCTCTTACTGAGGGACATCTCTGAGTAGGACATCCTCTTGTAGAGTTCAGGCTCAGAGCTGGGGGACAGACTAACTGCACCCATCCCATCAGAGTACTGCAGACTGCTCAGCGGAGAGTTCTCTGAGAGGAGAAAGTAAAAGAAAAAATAAAGATGGTAAGGGTCATGTAAAAGAAGTGTTTAGAACAATAGAACAACCATTTTTACAATATTTAGACTAATTTTGATTCAATTCATGTCTGTTTTTTTAATTCTTGTGTCCACTTTCTACCGCTTTAAAGAGAGGGTCTTGGGGTGGGTTCTAATGTTTTGCTCTTAATGTTGGAAAATAAGCTTGCCAAATTTCCATATGAAAACAGTACATGGTTATGTCTAACTTTTAAAGGTCCTGTGAAATAAAATAGTGTTTAAGTTAGTGTCAGTTTGTTAATTTTACAGATATTTATTAGCTAGTGTGCTCCAAAACAAACGACAAAATTCACGTTTAGAAGATGTAAAACCGATATAAACATCAAAAGGTTGCAGTTTGTCGCTTTCGCATAAATAAATCAATGATTTATGTCACGTCACCTCATCAAATCTTGACCAATCAAATGCTCTCTAGTATCTGACATGCCCCGCTCCTTAAAGACCCTTTAAATTAGATGCACTTGAGCTCAGCGGCTCTCACTGGCAGAGTTGAGATAAACACAAAACACTATTGGCTGTTTATTTAAAAGAGGAGGAGCTACACTATGTCCTACTCTCTCTTTATTTTTCCGTTGTGATTACATCAAACATTGAATAAAACAATGCACATTTGACAGGAACTTTAATTTATTCAGCTTTTTTTTTTGGAAGTCTGTCAGTTTATGACCATTTATAATTGGTGTTTTACATAATTAAATCTGTTTTATCAGATTTTTTTAAATCCAAAAGGTCATTATCTGCACTTGTTGAGTAATTGCAATAATTATGATGTCCTTTTGAGATATTCTGTTCATGAGATTACGCACCGAAATCATATAGTGCAGGACTTCACGACTGAATCAGATCATTTTTCAAACGTCAATATAACATCCTGATTTTGTGCTCAACAATTCTTATAAATGGTGAAACCAATGTTGCAAGCAGCATTAAGGCTGCATTTATACTGCACTGTTCAAGTGACTCAATTCCGAATTTTTTCTGTCATGTGGCACAGATCGGATATGGTCCATGTGGATGCAAGCAGCAACAAATCACATGGATTCCGATTAACTCAAATCAGATTCAGGCCTTGTTCATCTGTGAAAATCTATCCGATATGAATACATACTGAAACTATACATTTTTAAAATGTTTGAGTCAGAATTGTGTGAAAGCTGCTCAGTTTGCAGCTTTCTTTCCAACATATAAACTATTGAAATCATTTTCTTGCTCCAAAGTGGATAAACCAAAAGTCAATCCTTTTTAATTACTTGTTATAGGTTTTTAACCTTTAATGGATAAGAGAGTGCTGAGTATTGATAAGAAATTGTGGGGAGCAGAGAGAGAGGGGAAGGCTCGCCAAATGACCTCAAGCCGGGAATTGAACTTGGGTCACTGTGATCACCAGAGTGCATTGTGTCTGCTAGCCTATTGGTGCCAACATGTTTTTGATTATTTCTCACCCAGCTCCTGCAGTTCCTGGTTGTTCTGTCTGGCTTTCATGTGCAGGTGGAACTTGTACTGAGCCGAGCACAGCTGCAGTAGATACTGGCAGGTCTTCTGACTGTCCGTCTGAAACAGATGTTTGATCCCGTCTGAAGTGTTCTGCAAGCAAATCTTCTTTTTCTGCAATATATAAAAAAAATAAAAATAAAAAAAAAACATATGATAGCAAACACCGAAGGCCTGCATGTGAGTCTCAGCCTCCCTGGCTTTTTCCAGGAACTGTGATTTCCACCAAACATAAACATCTTACCGTGAAAGAGATCTTCTTAGTATCCCTCCAGGGGAACCTTAGCACAGGGGTTCGATTTCCATTTAACACCTCGAAGATGAGGACACCCTTTGAGTAAATGCCCAGCATGATGCCAGTCAGAGATCTCTTTTCTGGAAGCACACGGTGGAAATGCACTCCATATTCAGGCAGTCTCTGGCACACCTGCACATAACCGACACAGAGTCCTTTTACGAAGTCACATTTAAAGGGGATGCCGATTTTTAACAGGATGTAAAATAAGTCTCTGATGTCCCTAGAGTGTGCATGTAAAGTTTAAGCTCTAAATAGCCAACAAATACTTTGTTATAACTCCCTGAAACTTCCCTCTTTCAGGCTTTGATCCCAAATGTGCTGTTTTGGTATATTCAAAAGAGATGCTCCCAGACCTCTTATTTAAAAGCATCCTAAAAATTAACATTTATAACGCCTCTCAGTCGCTGACATTATCTGCTGCAGGTACGGTGCGAAAGCTCTAATGGCAGACGGCTGCTTCTCACTCAGGGCTGTCTATGCTGATGAGGGAGAGATTTTCCTCCTCCGATGACATGTACAAAGAGAGAATGTCAAATCAAAGTGTTTATCAAGTGTGATTATAAAAATTAAAAAAGTTATTAAGATTTACCATTAGAGGCTGATTCTATGCTGACTCTATTCACACACTGTTGCAACACAACTGTGTTTAAACCCTTGATAAAAGTCATTTTTGCAAAGTAGGTCCCCTTTAAGCATTTTCAAACATTCACAGCATTTTACAACAGCAATAAATTACATATTTACACATAGATTTGTATTTCTCAGGTGCTATCGAAGGTTTCAGATGCTTTTTAGTAGAACAATTTTTTTTTTTTTAAATAGAAATCATCTATTGTTGCTCTGAAAAATTGTAATCTTTTAATAAGGCACTTTGTTATATGTATATGTGGGTATGTATATGTGTGATTTAATTGACCCTTCACTAAGCCACACCCAAAAACCGCCACCCACCAATCGTGGCTAAGCAACTGTAGCTACGCGCAGGGGCTCGGTCAAGCTTTTGAGCGAGTGCATATGGATTGTGCAAATCGGATACCCGGTATCATTAAAGTTTGGACGGGATAGTGGAATTTTTTCTTTTTTCAAAACTAAAAACCCAAGAGGAGAAATGCCAGCGTGGATCAAGCTGTGTGAGGGGCACTTAAGGAGCGGAGCTAAGTTGGTTTTGTTTTGATATTCCTAACACATTCAGTGACAGACTGACGGGAATAACTCACACACCTCTTACCCTAAACAGATCTAAACTGTGTTTCCTACAAAAATACAAAGCAGGTTATGTTTCACAGCTGTCTTTTTCTTTTTTTCGCTCGATATTATGAGCACTGATCCGTTTAAACCTTCGCCATAGTCATACTAATAGCGAATATAGGTCATAATGACATGAGTTATTGATCCGGAAAATACTAATCTGCAAATCTGTTGCTAACTTTACTGAACTATTTCCATCTACGGATATTTGAAATTACAAATCAATAGAACAAGGTATAATCACAAACTGAGCACTTACGATCAATATACTTTACCCGCAGCTGTTTTCCAGTCATTTATAAAGAGTACACAAACATAGTGACAGTAATAGGTAACTTACTGTACATTTTTATGGGTCAATGATGCTAATATTCAGCACAAATCCACCGATTTCCCCTTTCTGACTGCTCTTTCTATGGATGAACTATGTAGAAGCACTGTCCATGCGTGTTTCCTCGTTTCCACAACACTTAATCTATCAGGCTTTTTGGCTAAAAATAGAGAAATCACGGTTTAATTTGTTATTATTAGATTATTTTTAAATTTCACCTCTCATGCTGAGCATGAGCTAATCTGTTGAATGGTCAGTATATGAGACAGCTAGGCTAAGCTAGCTTCAATTTTGATTGAATTATTCTCTAATCGGCTGCCTATTATGTCGTGAATATACCCCTTTAATGCATACTGCAGTTCTTTTTTGTCTGGCTTTCTCGGATATCTCACCTGTTCGCCAAAAATGACATTATATCCCTGGCAATGTCTGACAACGGCGCACACACATATAAAAGGCTGCCAGGCACGAAAGCTTGACAGGCGTAGCAACAGTAACTAAGGAGGGCGGGGCTTATGCCAAACAAAAAGAATCTACCTACGGGTACTAATAATGTCAACTCAACTCTATTTGTGATAGTACTCAAAGTAATGTATTCTAAGAAAAACTGTCTTAAATGTCATTTATTTATTCTAAATATGAAAATCTATATGTATTTATATTACATTTATATTTATTTAAATCCAAAATGTAGAATATATTACATTGTGTAAACCATTTAAATGGGGTGACATGGTGGCTCAGTGGTTAGCACTGGCGTTTCTGTGTGGAGTTTGCATGTTCTGCTGTGTTTGCGTTGGTTTCCTCCGGGTGCTCCAGTTTCCCCCAAAGACATGCACTATACATCAATTGTATAAACTTAATTGGCCATAATGTATGAGTGTGGATGAGTGTGTATGGATGTTTCCCAGTACTGGGTAGCAGCTGGAAGGGCATCTGCTGTGTAAAACATATGCTGAACAAGTTGGCGGTTCATTCCGCCGCGGTGACCCTTGATGAATAAAGAGACTAGGGACTAAGGCGAAGGAAAATGAATGAATGAATGAAAACTTTTAAACAATACATTAAATAAAAACAAAAACTGCCAGTGGGAGGCGCCAAGTCTTTGTCACTGAATCGTTTATTTGTATTCATTCAAATAGACTCATTCAGTCATGAATTAAGTTAGTGACGCACTATGAATAACTTGCTGGATTATTTAAAAATGAGGTTTGGTTACACACTATAATGTATGCAGTGAGATATATAGCAGCTCAGCTTTGACTTGTGGAAATGTTTTTCATGAGAAGTTACAAAGACGAACTGCTGAGTTGAAATCTAACATAGAGGAGATCTTGCAACTGCTCAGATCTGAAAAGCTTTAATCAAGAGAATCTGAGGGGAAGCAGACTGCAGCAATCTACTTTTATTTGAGTCAATTTTGTAATTTTGGCCAATCAGGAATTTAGTGATGGGACTGATGTGTTTGGTTTAAGTCCTGACCTTGAGGAACTCCAGCTCGGCCTCCTGCTCTGAAGCGTTGTAGTATGAGCTGTGGAGTTTGGGTAGCTCTTCTTTAATGGTGGTCTGATCGATCTTGTCTAGAACTGGAGCAGGGAGGTAGTGTTCTGTCCGGAAATATGTCTTTCCATGAAGCTGATGGAATATGGAGAAAACATGTACTAAGGTAAGATGGTCAAGATTGACTCTAATAATCTTATTGAAAAGCTCTTCCTCATAGTCCAGATTTGTTAAAAAAAAGTTAATAAAAAAAACTTACATTTAAAATTAAATAAATACATTTTAAATAAATAAGAAAAAATAATAAGTAAATAAAATAAAATAAATAAAATATTTAATACAAACTTATGTTACTAAAAATGTACATTACAAACTGAAATTGAATACAAATAAAAATAAATAATGCATAATGTAAGGCGTTTTTTACTGTCACAGTGATATTTCAAAAACAAAATCAGAAAATTACACGGTAAACACACATTGAACATATTAAAATAAAAGGACAATACAAAAAAAAAAAAACTAAAAGAAACGAAAAAGCAAAAACACACAAATTAAAATAAACTAAAAACAAAAACAAACAAAACTAAAACTAAAACCAACTAAAACACGAAAAAACTAAACAAAAATGAAAATAAACTAAAAAAAATAAAAAAAACAATACTAAAAGAAACTAAAAAGCAAAATCAATCAAAGAAAAAGGCACAATATTTCAATGTCATTTGTACCTCAGTCTGATAGTCCCCAAACTCGGCCTGCAGAGCCAAAGATGCCAAAATCATGGCATTTTCAAGGTCACAGCGAACCCGCTCCTCTAGAATATCCTTCCGCAGCTGCAAGTAGTACTGGTGTTTGGTCATCGTGTGTCTAAAAGAAAACAATATTCATTTGAATTACTAGAAAACGCATTTATTGGTGCATAGATTCAACCATTTGCATGCAAATAAATTCACATAGGTATAATTTCGGATTGCCCATTTGACACAATTACTTTCAGCATTACATTGCATTAATAAATCCAAGTTTAATTGCATAATATAATAAAAATATAATATAATATAATGTAATATAATAAAATATAAAATAATAAAATATAATATAATATAATATAATAAAAATATAACATCATATAATATAATGTAATATAATAAAAACATATAATATAATATAATATAATATAATATAATATAATATAATATAATATAATATAATATAATATAATATAATATAATATAATATAAAACATGTACTTACAACTGTAACAACAAACAATAAATACAACCGTGGTGAAATTCTTTCAACAATAACGACTAAAATGTATTGTTTTATTGCATTAATTTGAAACCTCCAGACAGCTCTTACTGTATCAAACTGACGTCGTCCTGAAAGAACTTGATCCGCAGAAAGAGATTAAAAATGACATCCGTTTTCTTTTTCTTAGGGTCGTCCTTCCAACCATCAGGTGCTACTTTTGAAAGTTTGGCATCAGATTCAACAAAGAAGAACTCGTCATCTAGAAAAAGGAGAAAGAATAAAAAATAAACAGATCACTCTAAAGGAGTTGCATGCAGCATAACAAGTTATGATAAATCATAACAAGGTTTGATTTGCATTTTTAAAAATGAGTCGGAGGATTTAATGGATGTTCTGTGGAGACAAGGCAGCCGTGTTCGTTAGTCATGAAGTACAACAAAATAATTTATTCTGTCATATTTAAATACTTCCTAATCAAATTTCAGAGTGTACACGAACAGGTCATTTCCTAAATATTATTTGAAAAAGAGGAAATTAACTGAAGGAGGTTTGATGAGAAATAAATCAATGCAGCATGCCGCTTTCATTTAGTCTTAACAAACAAAGAAAAAATTAAAATAATAATAAAATAATAATAATAATAATAATAAAAATAAGAAAGACACAAAATAGTGTTCTAGGTTCAACCATTGAACCAAGGATTCAGGAGGAACAATGCTGTTTGGTCCAGGCCTAGGTACACTGGACCTGCTCTATACCCTCACCAGGGTGCTCGAGGGTTTATGGGAATATGCCCAACCAGTCCACATGTGTTTTGTTGACTTGGAGAAGGCATTCGACCATGTCCCTCGTGGCATTCCGTGGAGGGTGCTGTGGGAGTATGGGGTCAGAGGTGCTGTTAAGGGGCGTCTCAGGGGCGGCTGGGATGAGAATCCACACCTCCAAGGCCATGGTACTCCACTGGAATAAGGTGGTTTGCCATCTCCAGGTTGGAGTAAAGTCCTTACCCCAGGTGAAGGAGTTCAAGTACCTTGGGGTTTTGTTCATGAGTGAGGGAAGGATGGAACGTGAGATTGACAGGAGGATTGGTGCAGCAGCAGCATTAATGCAGTCAATGTACCGGTTCGTTGTGGTAAAGAAGGAGCTGAGCCTGGGTATGCTTCGGGATCCCCACAGAGGAGCTGGAGGAAGTGTCTGGGGAGAGGGAAGTCTGGGATTCTCTCCTAAGACTGCTGCCTCCGCAACCCGGCCCCGGAAAAGCGGTTGAAAATGAATGATGAATGAATGAATGAACAAAATAGTGTAGGAAACGACCTCTCTTACAAAGATATTTAGTTGTTGTTTTTTTTTATCAGATTGAACGGCACACGAAAAATGAAAGGAGGCAGTATAGGAATGGAATTGGATATGGTTCAGATGTGCATTTAAATGGCCCTGATGTTTTCGTAAAGGTTCCTCATTTTAATTTAAATTCTCTAACAATTATGGCTGTGCAATATGACTATATATGTAGTATGGAAAAAATAAAAAGTCTATACATATTATGCTCTATTTTTTATTTCATGGTGCAACAAAATACATTGTTTACGGCAATACTTTTTCATAGTTTATATAAGCACAATATTACAGCATCATGAGAAAATTGTCATCTTGAAAGCACAACGTTTGCATTTTGCATTTTATTTAGTGATATTTAAAATGTGTTATTTTTATGTTGGACCTGTAATCATTTATTTATTTTAAAGTGTTTTATATTATATTAATATTACTACATTTTTAATCAAACGTTTGCCCTGAAATGCTAGGTAAATTGAGAAACATGATCACATATGAATGAGTAGATTTCTGGTATATGCTTTAAAATTCTTTTCAAAAATAAAAAAATATTCAAAAAAAAATAATAAAATAAATAAATAAATAAATAAATAAATAAATAATAATAATAAAAAAAAAAAAAAAAAAATATATATATATATATATATATATATATATATATATATATATATATATATATATATATATTTTTTTTTTTTTTATTTAAAAAAAATTTAATTTACAGAAATTGTTCTATATTGTGATACATCTGTTCTGATCTGTTATATTTTTCAAGGTTACAGCTTAGTCCTATTTGAGGTTATACTAAGAGGAGTGAAAGAGCAATATAAGCACATTCATGAGTTTTTTTTCAGTTGCCAACAACAGATTGTCCAGATGAATTGCTCAAATTATAGTTTATGTTTTTTTTTTTTTCATGTCATGTTAAAGGAAGATGTTTAATGCACCTTTAAGGTAGGCGAGGCTGAAGAGATGGTGTTCCACTAATCCAATATGAGCTACGACCATGTCCAAAACATCCTTGCAGACCGCCTTCACATCACAGCACAGCTCCAGCTTCTGACCATTCAGTAAGACCACCCCAACCTTCCTCTGACTCTCCTCCACCTTCCCACGCTTGTTCTGTCAAAACATGCAGAAAAGTCCATGCATACTGTATACACACTAATATGTAACAGTATAAAGCAAAGCCATGTAGCTGTCTTACCATTATTGATGAAGGCACGGTTAATACCACAGTTGGCTCGCTGCTCATCCTCACAAACTCAGGGCCAAACAAATTCTACAAGAATGTATAAATGATATGATTAAATTAATTAACAAATGAATAAATCAATTTATGAAAACGTTCAACATTACTGTAAGCAGAGCATGGTTTTGTTATTCTGTTTTCAAATTGAACAACCTTTGCTATATAAAGTATCATTTGAATTCCACTTCAATTACTTTATCTTTTCATCACTCACAATAAAACTTGCTTACACTGAATTCAAGGTCACCATAATTAATATTGATTTCTCCATCTTATGTACCTTGCGTTTGAATACGAGTATGAGTAGGTATAGTTGGAATGATGCGCAGCTAAAGTGAACTCAATGTGAACTCAGATAAACTGGATTCTGTTAGTCTGGATGAAGTCTGAAAAGGATTCACTTCAAGCCTATCCAATCTAAAATCAGTTTAACTGGATTACTTGATCCTGCGTAGGTAACATGTACAGTAAAATATATACACCGTAACATAAATAAATCAAATTCAGTCTAAATTAAATCATGATTCAGTTGACTTCATGATTCAGATTCCTTCAGCTTCACATCAAAACAATTCAAACTTGATTCCTGTAATTTGTAACATAAGTGAACATGTTCAGAACATAAATACTTCATTATATTAGAGTCTGAATGACGCAAAGAAAAGTCAATCCAAACTCTGATGAACTGGGTTATTACATCAGATTTGGATCATTTGCAATGTAAAATGCAAATAAATTTAAAGTAAGTTCTGTTATCAAATGTGTAACTTGTAAAATGCATCATGAATATTTATAATGTAAATAATGCAAAGTTAAAGTAGAGTGAATCCAAATTTAGATTAACTGTGTTAAATTACATTTTGATTATTCACAATAAATAATTCGTAAAGTGAATTTAATCTGAATTTAGT